>NC_091160.1:53637647-53872870 GCF_040958095.1 Procambarus clarkii | reverse complement strand
CTCAATTCAACGCGGTTTTGTGAGGAAGAATACATCAGTACTCCAAGACCCAGACAATATCTTGTTTTGAAGGAAACAATTCCGCTTTCTTCTACAATTGACAGAGAAACACGTTGTTGATTACCTGCTGTCCAGCTGACTGGTATTCTGCGCAACCAGTACGCAGGCGACCCAAACTCTCGTACCGCACTTTTTTTTTAGGACCGTATCACTGACCGGGTCACTTAGAGTCTTACCCTGAAGGCCGAGGCGATATCCCACGGGCATTGCCACAAGGGAGCACCTTAGAAGGTGTACTGAGCCTGACAGGGAAAGGTAGACCAAACAGCTCATTTAGGTGTTAGGTATCCTGATTCCACCTGGGGGAATCATTCTACGACCTCCGTTGGAGGGGAATGAATTTCTCCAGGCCTAGGAGTGTCTCAGGCATTAGGTAGGGCAGTGAGTCGGTCCTCACTACGTGGAGAGAGTCATGGGGAAGGCTAAGAGTAAGAGGAAATGGAGGCAGCTTTCAGACGAGGAGGGACGGTGGACCGAAGTGCAGCAGGCACCGAAGAAAACTGCTATCGAGGCTTCACCACTTGCTTCTACCAGCAAGACAGCAGACGTAATGGACCTAGAGAAGACAGCATCAGTCTCACATCAGCTAGTGTCAATGCTTCTCTGTCCACAACACAGCCACAGGACGACAGTATGAGACAGGAGAGGACACCACCAGTCTCACACCAGCCAGTGTCAGACAATGTACCTCTCTCCACAACACAGCCACAGGACAACAGTATGAGACAGGAGAGGACACCACCAGTCTCACACCAGACATCGCCAGACTCTGCACATCTTCCAAAATTCAAGAAAATGCAGACAGACCACTTTCCTACAGCATATGGAGGTGTAACGGCAATGGAAAAAGAACAACCAGAGCTCAAACTTTCCATTACAGTCAACCTGAAAGGAGAAATAATAATGACACCACAAGACCAACAGACTGCAAATTACTTAGAAAAAGTAAGAGTCCTGCAAGAGAAACCTGTATGCTTGGAAAAGTTGGACCCTTCAGAAAGACGCACACGAGTCGTGCTTTTGGGATACCCAATCGACCTTTCCCCTGGATCCAATACTAGAACACAAGCAAATCCTGAATGCGGAACGATGCCGCACAAAAGTAGACAAGACAGTGACACGTCAGGTTCTGGTGACCGTCATGGGACATGTGCCAGAAACATTCAGTCTTGGGAATTGTGGAACATACCGACAGAGACCATACGTCCCAGAACCCCTGCGCTGCTTCAGGTGTCAGAAATACGGCCACCATCAATCACGCTGCACCGGACAGGAGAGATGCGGAGTGTGCAGCCTGAGACATCTAACCAAAGACTGTATAGACAAGCACAAGGCAAACCAGGCCACAACAGCCAAATGTCCAAATTGTAGAGGCAAACATCATGTCTGGAGCACAACCTGCTCTGCACGGAAAGAAAAAGTGCAGACAGCTCAGGCCAGGATAAACACACAGACCAGCACTACATATACCAACACCAACGTCTGGAACACTCGTGCACAGCCACAACAGACACACACTCTCACAGAGCAAAATTTCCCGAATCTATTAATTCCAAATCAGAAAATACACAAAATTGCTCAACTTTTGTGGTTGGAGCACTCCAACAACTCCAAGTGGTTCCAACAGCAAAAGAAACAGCCACGAGCAATCAATGCAGTCCGACATGCAGCAATACCAACAACAAAGTGATGGAGCACAGTTATGCACAGATTCCAACAATGCCGGGGAAGACCACGAGCAATCAATGCAGTCTGATTTGCATCGACACGACATGCGAGTGGAGAATATAGAGATCGATTCCGAAGAGGGAGTTCTACTAGAACAGGCAACACCAACCGAAACCGTCGTCTGGCCATTACTGTTACAAACCAAAATTACTCGCCCGAGCTCGAAGCCGTGAAGTCCACGCCATCTGTGAGTCTGCTCTCAAAAATCCCACAACATGGACAACGCCATCTAGTGATGACGGGAGATGCCGGCAATAAGTGCTGGATGCCTGTCCTAGTCGGCTTGTGACGTAGCTGCTGCTGACCTCTGGTGAGGTGGCGCTTAGACAGTGAACGCCATCTATGGAGCGAAGAGGTGGACGTTTGTTTCTAAGCTAGTAAGTGATGTTTCCTAGTGTCCCATGTAGTGTCCCAGTACTGATGACGTATCTGCTTTCACAGAGTCAACCTAGGACGGCTGTGATGAACGGTGAATCAGTCTACCCAAGGCACCCAAGGTCTCTTCACCAGTCTGCCTTGTAGAAGCTGTGAGCCACCCCCGGACGAACTCTGCTGAGTGTGTGATTGCCTGCAACCATTGGTCTAGGCGAGGCAGGTACTGTGTAGTCAACCATTGGTCCAGGCGAGGCAGGTACTGTGTAGTGAACCATTGGTCCAGGCGAGGCATGTACTGTGTAGTCAACCATTGGTCCAGGCGAGGCAGGTACTGTGTAGTCAAACCATTGGTCCAGGCGAGGCAGGTACTGTGTAGTCAACCATTGGTCCAGGCGAGGCAGGTACTGTGTAGTCAACCATTGGTCCAGGCGAGGGAGTTGATATCACACGGGTTACACACAGAAATCACAATAGCGCGATACATCAAATGAACAAATCCACAAGATTCGAACCTTCATCATGGCCCTTGTGGATTTGTCCATCACACGGTTTGATATGATATGGAGGTTTTGTAGCCTCACCAGTCACACTGCAACATTTAATGAGGCTAGCCAATACGTTGGACAGAGGCAGACATCCTATATTATAGATATAGATTTCTGTGCACGCAAATTAAATTGGTTTAGGATAATCTGTGTATCCTGTGCAGCTGTTTGTATTGAGTAATAATAATGTTTGTTAATGTTTTGCCCGAAACGCTGTGCGTATTAATGCCTTTAGGGATAGCATTTACTAACTCTATCTAGAAATCCAACATTGTTTCTAACTCATTTTGTATGTATGTACTTTTATCTGAATAATTATTATTATTATTATTTTAATAATAATAATAATAATAATAATAATAATAATAATAATAATAATAATAATAATTAAATAATAATGAGTGTATTGACAGCTGTGGTGTACCCAGTGGTGTCACACTGGGCCTGGTCAGACGCTGGCTCAAAGCTGAAGCCTATCAGGATTTTGCTTGTTCCGGCGTCGTCCACCTCACAGGGGGCGTGGCAGCTCTCGTCGGGGCTGTAATTCTTGAGCCCAGAATTGGTCGCTTCGGAACCCAACAGCCAGGGGATATGCGGCCACTCCGTCCCGGTTGGTTTCCTATCATACAGTTTTAGAATATTAGATCATCAAGAAATTCTTGGTACTATTTGACAGGAACTTTCACGACCAAAGATCACATTCACTCCAAAAAAAATATGCCATTTACGGGCTACTCATGCCCGTGCCACCTCTTATGTGGCTTAAGCTTCATCAATGGTCGGGAACTAATTGCACACAGTAATGAAGCCTAGTGGTCTTTGTCTATTATTGTTTACTTCTGAAAAATATATTTTCTTGCAAAACGTGTTCCATATTAAAGGGAAATCTAAAAAAAGTAAATTATAATTTATAATATTATAATTTTTGTGTGTATTAGCATCAAAGTGAGTAGATATCAATTCATTAACAAATACATATTTAAATCTCCACATTATTTGAATAATAAATTATTTAAATGGTTTGGTGCTGAGCCTAAGGCCTATAATCCTCTGGAGGATTACTAAGGCCACCACAATAACTTATCCCCTTCAAACATATGTGCAAAATCTGGATGTAACGCCAGGGCTTACTTTACAGCTGGCAGCTCTGGGAGGCTTCATCCTGCTCTTCGGGTTCCTGGCCTTCAACGGAGGGTCACAAGCGTCCATCAGCCACGAGGGTGATGCTGTAGCTGTTTGCCAAGTCCGTGGTGAACACCGTGATCTCTGGGTGTTCAGGAGGCATCACTGTGCTCTTGGTCAACCGCTCCGGGATGTGTTGTCGGCCCTCAACCTGGTCCTTCCTTATGGCTCTTAATGGTTCTCTCACTGGGATGGTGAGCACCCCTCTGGCCGTTGTCACTTGTTTACAACCCAAGCGCTGATAGTGACGTCTAAAGTCTTTATCACACTCAGCACTAGGAGAATTTCGACCAAAATGTTAAAAACATTTTGCATAATTGGAATGAATACATAGTTATTATAGGAATTATTATGTAATTAGTATTGGTCGCTTATAATTTATACTCATTCTTGATGCATATTTTGTATGAGGGAAGTCAAACTATGCAACACTACATGTATGTGAGTCAAAACAATCATTTCACCAATGGTAAAAGGAGAAATGCTTGTAGTGACTCTGTACACATGCGGCTCAGGCTTATCTTGAGATGATTTCGGGGCTTAGCGTCCCCGCGGCCCGGTCCTCGACCAGGCCTCCTTTTTATTATACATCCCACAGGAAGCAGCCCGTAGCAGCTGTCAAACTCCCAGGTACCTATTTACTGCTAGGTAACAGGGGCATCAGGGTGAAAGAAACCTCTTGCCATTTGTCTCCGCCTCCACCGGGGATCGAACCCGGAACCTCAGGACTACGAATCTGAAGCGCTGTCCACTCAGCTGTCGGGTGCTCGGCTTGGGTACAAAAAAATATTACCTGGGAATATGGAATAGGTATTAATGATGATGAAATTAAGTGTAAACTATGTGGTACCTGGTTGATGTGGTTCTGGGAGTTCTTCTACTCCCCAAGCTCGGCCCGAGGCCAGGCTTGACTTGTGAGAGTTTGGTCCACCAGGCTGTTGCTTGGAGCGGCCCGCAGGCCCACATACCCACCACAGCCCGGTTGGTCCGGCACTCCTTGGAGGAATGTTAAGGTCTCACACCCTCACCCATTATGTTCTTGACTGTCCGTTGATTAATGCATATATAAATAATGAGAGATAAGGACCGTTCCTGAACAAATAGTCTGGATGTGTCACAACGACAAGATTGATGATATTCTGTAAAGATATAAGACTTTTGCACCAAGAGTTTGCGAACATTCAAGCTTGTTCGCATTTTTTTTTTTTTTTTTTTTTAGCGCCCTCTGATTATTTTGCGTATTTGATGGTGCTACATAGCCTTCCCGGTTTGGTGCCTTCTTTTGATAATTACTTACTTACTTACTTGGGGAAGGTCGGTCATTGAATCGGGTCCCAGCGTGACCCCCCAATAATCCTAACAGGTTTCCTGTCCTAGACATTGGGGAAACATTAATTTCATCAGTGTGTCCAAATAATAATGCCACAATGATGAAATCGATTGAATAAAGAAAATTCAAAATAATGGACGTGTCCCCCGCTCCTGTGCAACCCGTTCTCGCAAATTCGTAAAGTCAATATTGACTTATTAAATTTGCGAGAACGGGTTGTCCTGTGCCAGGTAAGTTACGGGCTCACCATAGCCCGTGCTACTTAGAACTGTTCCGAGTAGCTGAATCTATAACAACAACAATGGACGTGTATTTCCGCCATGCTTGCTAATATGTTCTCCCCACACAGGTTACAGCCCTTTCCTGTGCCAGGTGAGTCCACTACGGGCTCACCATAGCCCGTGCTACTTGGAACTTTTGGTACCCAGTAGCGAATCTTAAACAACAACAACATCTCCCCCCAGGTGTCCATCTGTGCCGGGTGTAACGTGGTGCGGCCGTGAGGAGCCTGTGTCACGGGCGCGCTGGGTGGAGCAGTGTTCCTCGCTATCCACTCTCTGCTGCCCAAACTGAAGGGTACGTCCGCTCCTTCTTTACTAGTGTGATATGTTATTGTTTAAATTGGGTTTCTCGGTTATTTATTTAAGTCAAATTGGCACTACATTTCCAGCTTTACTTAAATTAACTTTCAAGAAATCAAGGTTAGATTCTGTGGAGTATTTTGAAGGACAAGATATTCCTTTATGTTTTAACTGTTGCTATCGTTATACTTAATTTTTCCGAATAAGATGCAGCTGTGTTTCTTCCACAGTTGACGACCCACTTGATGCTGTGGCTGTACACATGGGAGGTGGGTTGTGGGGGCTGGTTGCTGTGGCCCTCTTCCAGGATGGTGGCATTGTGTACGGGGGCAGTGCGGAGGTCCTCGCCTGGAACATAGTGGGGGCGCTGGCCATAGTGGCCTGGTCTGGTGGTCTTTGTTTGGTTATGTTTGGTTCCCTCAGGCTGCTCGGCGTCTTGAGGGTGCCTCCAGAAATGGAAATTGCAGGCAAGTGAAGATAATACATAAAGTTTTCACTTTTGTATTATATAATTGATAATTGTATTATAATTATGTTTTTAGTGTTATGAACGCATTCATTATACATTGTATATATTTTATATCTCTAACAATATCTGGACGCCAGGAATGGACCTCTTGAAGTACGGGGAGCCAGCTGACGCTTGGCTGGAGAGCCAGTACGATGGATCCATAAATGCACAGGAGGAGAACAAGAGGAATTCAGGTAAGATGTCAACCAAGTTGCTTTTAAAGTTCAGTGTGTGTGATGTTTGTCTATATATAATGGGCCCTATGCACCCTCTTCACAAAGTCGGTGGATGTATGTGTTGGAGACCAGGATGGTGTACTAGGAGTGATGGGGAGGGTGTATGTGGGGGAAGACTGCGAGGGTGGTATGGAGGGAGATAGTGAGGGTATGTATGAGGAATAGGTAGGGAATGTAAGGGGGTGATGGGCAGAGTGTGCATAGATTGAGGGAGGGATTTATTATTATTAACATCTTTATTGACAAAATTAATTACAATTTTTCCTTATCTGAGGATTTCGATTGTCTTACTGAAGTGAGGATAATGCTGGTATCCTCTGTCACGCAGGACAGAGGGTCATACACAAGACAATAGGTCTAAACTGTAGGCGGAAGTACATATATATCATGGTTACAATCAATGTTTTAATGTATGGATGTGTGAAAAAGAGGAGGGTGTACAGTTGGAATGGAGATGATGTGAAGATGTTTATAATTATTACGACAGTGCATATTGAAAATAGTTACAAGAATGGTAAAAATTTATGTAAGTGAAAAAGGGGGCATGGGATAGGGGTTAGGGAGAGACCTGGCCACCAAGTCAACCTGGTCATCGTCGGAGACCCCATCTACTATGTGTGTGTGTAAAATAATATCTATCCATCAATCTTCTATAATGATCCATTATTTTTCCAGATCTTCTAGGCAACATGTCTGCTCCAGAGAAATGTGGTTGTACCAATTTCCAGGACCCAATTCCACCCAAAGATGGTCAAAAGTGTGCGAATCGTCCATCGTGTTCAGTATGTTTTTCGCCCATGTACCCCGGCCTCCTTGAAGCTAGTCACTTCAACCCCCACAATGACGGTGAAGGTAACTGAGCATATGACAAACTTTTTCAACATTCTTTTTCTTTATTCGTTTACACACACACGCAATTTAATTATTGATATATATATCCATCATTCACTTAATGATCCCATTGCTTTCCAGATTTCCTGGATCTTCAACCTTCGAACCCGGAAGTTAGTGAATGCAACCTGGAAGTTAGTGAATGCAACCCGGAAGTTAATGGATGCATCCCTGAAGTTTGTGAATGCAATCAAGAAGTTTGTGAATGCAATCAAGAAGTTGCCTACGACCTCCCACCTCCAGCAGCAGCCTACGATCTCCCACCTCCAGCAGCAGCCTACGATCTCCCACCTCCAGCAGCAGATTACGATCTCCCATTTCCAGAAGCAGCCTACGATCACTGACCCTCCAATGACCTGCCATGTTCATAATTTGTAATTAATTTATACGATTACCATTACCGTATAAATTATAATTAATGTGATAAATACTTTGTGTTTAGAATTTAGTTTATTACTATGTACTGTGGGACAGTGATGTGTGGTGTGAGACAGGGATGTGTAGGGTGAGACAGGGATGTACACTGTTAAAGAGTTTTAATATTTCAAGAACTTTTTGTTTAAAATTTAGCCATAATAAATCAATAAAACTCCAACACATGTTGTATTCTGTTTAGCATTGGGCCTCCTTAACCACTGGCAGAGATGAAAGTTCCTTGTATATCTTTTGCTTTAGCCCTTACACTGCTACAGCCTGGGCTGTAAATGAGGGTATAAGCTAGAGCTGGGCGAAAATATATATGAATTATGTGAAAATTAATATTAAATGTTAAACAATTTTCCAACTTATTGGCTTCAGCATCATGAAAACCTCATCCCAATATTTTCATAAATGAAATTTAGAATTTTTTTTTTAAAGAACGTTTTGTTGATAAGGAGAACAGTTCCTATTACCTGGGACTGAGGGATAATGCAGTAATAAAGAGATGCAAACATCTGTACGATGCACAAAGAAGAATAGTGGCAAGAAGTGCCCCACAAAGTGAATATGCAGTTGGTGCCTTTATTGCATTGCTGAGAAATACATAACACAAATAATGAGTATGTTATTATGCTCTATTTTGTTATATATCACACAAATACATTTTCTAATGGTATTATCTGTGACTTTCATCAATATCCTCAATTTTTTGGGGGGGAGGAGGGAGATTATTTTTCTGATTTTGTTGTAACCTCTATATCCTGGAGAATGCATACCCGTCCCTACCTATGTGAAGATAGAATAAAATTGGTCAATAAATCAGTCATAACTGGCAAAACTTGGGACTGATTTTTTGGGGGCTTATTTTTTCAAAGATTTCAAACTATTTTTCTTGTTTCTTTAGATTGTTTTGATGATTAGGAACCTGATTAGGGCTTTTTGATTTTTCCAAAAATATACGCTAAATATATCCCCTAAATCAGTACAATTATCCCTATATTTTGTGTTTGGGGGTTATTTTTTCTTGATTATTTCAACACATATTGACCTACAACTTTCACATTTCGAGTATGAATGCCAAATTATGTTTATTAAAACATACAAGTAAATTAATTAGAACTACCTTATACATTGTCGATAACTTCAACTTCAATTATCTCTAAAAGTAAAGTTTCAACATTGAGTCAGTTTAAAAAAAATCCAGTTTCTGACCGATTATCATCATTTTTACATATAGTGTGCGCCGCTAATTGTTCTACAATCCTATTAGAATGGATTTTTCATAAACTCTAAGCGTTTTGAGTTATAAATTTTGTTTTCTGAATTTGGTGCATATTTCAAATGCCATATTGACGATTTTTTTTTACAGTAAACCAAACTGAAAATCTATATTTTAAATCTATTAAAATGAAAATTATATACTATTCTAATAGCATAACGCAAAATGAACAATTGGCGGTATTTAATATTTTTGCAGCCGATCTGAAAATCTGAAATTTTCAATAATATATTTTATAATAATTTTGATTTATTTTTGTTTTTCGAGTTACGTTGGTGATTATTTAGACAAAGTTGGAATCTTTGCCTTGTAGATTTTGCACAAAAAATTGGAAAGTGTTAGAACAAGTTTAAAAAATTGAACTTAAGGTACCATTAGGTCCTGTCGTATATATACGCCATGCGCAGTTTAAGGGTTAGGGGACTCGGCAGTCCCCTAAATTTATTAAAAATGTGTCTACGATAATCTATAATCGTCGATCTATAATTTACGATCCTCAACAGGTCGTAGCGTCGTTGGAAGAGTCGTGTGTAAAGGCTGCTTTAACTAGGTATTCCTTAATGGATTTTACTATTTTCCATGCCAGCATAGGTGGTCTTTGTGGGGAAAGTCGGTCATGGCAGGTGGTCTCTATAGGTTTCTTGGAGTCATTACAATACTTCCCATATTCTGTTGAAGGTGCTTTGCCAATCCTGGGAAGTATAGTGTGGGTGATATCCATCGATTGCCTTCTCCTGGTCTTCTTCTTGATAGTAGGTGCACTTTGCATGAAGGGCGTATCCTCATAATGACTGCACCAGGACAGATGTTAGGAGACACGTGTATATGAAGAATGAGAAGGGTCAAAAGTCACTAGCAGCCGTAGACAAAGGAGCAGCGACGAAAACAAAGGCGGACGGGAGAGGGAGACATGTCGCACCGGAGGGCGGCACTTTGTGTCCATTACGTCGACTAATATTTACCAGGGAACTCCCGCATCGGAAAACGCAAGCAATATGCTTTCCACAGCAGCATGTGGGCAAAGGGCGCCCGGCCACCAGGCGGCGCCGTTTGCGGAGGCATCCTATCCGGCACCCCATAAACAAACTCCTTCACCCTCGGCACCCAGATAGTGGAAGAGCACCATGGGACCGAAAGCACCTGGGCATTCAGAGAAAAGCCCAATACCCGACCCCCCACGGGTCATGGCCCCGGCAGTCTGGACCAGGCTCCCCCCAGAGTGGGGCAGCGAAGTAGGGGAAACCGCAGGGGACGCAGGCGTGGCATTGTCCCCACCACTGGGCACAGGAGCTGAAGCCCCCCAGCGCACATCCTTCTTTAGCACCACGACGAGGTCCCGATCACCAGGGAGCAACCCCCCATCGCAGGGATCGCAGGGAGGTTCGAGGGGGGGGGGGGCACAGGAAAGTAACTGGAGCCCCTCTGCTCCGCCACCGACGGTGGAGGAGTCCGGAGCACCATACTCCCCCCCACCTTCACAGTCACACAAGTTGTAGAACCCGCCACGACAGGCAGAACAGCTGACAGGCAATTAGGCGCCTCTGGTACTGAACCCACACCGTCCTCAGAACCGCCTGAATGCAACAGGGGTGGAAAATCCTCCGCACGAAAAATATGCACCCTACCAGTCGCTCCTCTTTCGTGCACTGCAGCCAGATGACCCTCGTGACCGCACCTATAACAGATGCGTGGTTGCCCCCGATAGAGACAGCGGGGGCGTGTAACCCAACACAGACACTAACGACGGTACACTACACTTCAACATCAGGATGCGGGAACCGTCAATAATACCAACACAGTGCCCGGCAAGGACCTTGTTCCATCGAACTTAACACAGTCCCAAACCGTTCAAAACAGGTTAAAAGATTGTCCTTAAATTCGAAGGGGGGTGTTATGTCATGGGGTGTGTTTGTCAAAAACTTTTGTCATAGCTGTGTCTCAGAGGCCTGTTAAGAATTTAGTGATGGTGGACCTTTAAATGTTGTCTAGGGGAATAGATGATTGTACTTGAGCCTAGGGCAAATCCAGGAGTAAGG
The DNA here is from genome assembly GCF_040958095.1 of Procambarus clarkii. Taxonomy (NCBI): domain Eukaryota; kingdom Metazoa; phylum Arthropoda; class Malacostraca; order Decapoda; family Cambaridae; genus Procambarus; species Procambarus clarkii. The sequence continues at coordinate 53,861,696 of NC_091160.1, read as the reverse complement.
TAAACAACCTAGTACAAGAACACAAAGTTATATGTATAAATCACACGATATTACACATATGAAATGTTGTTCCTTACAACACAAGGTCATTATGACGTGATATAACCCTCCAAGCGGGCTCTAGATACCCTAAGGCTCTCAGTCCCAAACCTGGAACAGTGCACACAACCACCACAGCTATCCACCGATGACATATATTTACACCTCTAGGAAACCTGGATTCTCTCTTAAAGAACACCTCCAAAGTCTGCATAACTACTCTACAATATCTTGCATCCCTGTTTAGATACAAAGGTAGGCTTATCTGACTGTACGGCCGGAGAAAACCCCTCAAATAGCAGGACCAGGTCGGCAGCGATACACCTCCCCTCAAGTCAAGATGGCGTCCACCTCTCTTGCGTCATCGCCCCTTAATACTCTATGCTTTACATTTGCAATCAAGCCCTTTATTGACTTTATTTACCATTGTGACGGTAACGCGTTGGTGTTCGGCTGTTTCAAAAGCTAGGGGTATGGCCTCGTCACATATAGAAACAAAAAAGAGAAAATCTGGAACTTCGTCTGTGGTAAGGTAATGGGAAGACACACAAAACACAAGTAAATTTAACAATGAGATTTTAATTACGTTAGAAAAGCAAAACATGAATAAAATGGACATACAAATTGGAACATAAAATCAATCAATCAAAATAATAGGAATAATCAAATGGCAAAATAAAAAGTTACGTTAAGACAAGTGAGTAATAACAAGTGAACAATATACAATGCAAATATGGGTGCAGGAATATTGGCTTTAAGCTGCCACCTCTCTTAGTACAGGTAAGCCAGAGCTTAGTCTACCAACGAGACGTGTTAACTTGTTGAAAGCACTGGATATTCTGAGGTCTGCAGGTCGCGGTGGCCCCAGACATCAGGTAGTGTGGCGGTGGAGGAGCAGGCGCGACTGACCACCAGCCAATCAGCGATGAGCAGGCGATGGACAGGTAGTTTGGTGGTTCGAGTGGTGGAGGCGGAGCAGGTGTTCCTGGTGCTGAATACGTTTGCTCTCTGGCAAACCTTGGAGTTGTACTTGTTGGATATTTCTTCCATATTAGTTGTATAGGGATGTATAGCGACGAACTTAGGAGGGAAGAGCAGGCTCAATCTCTTGAAGGAGATTATCGTCACACCATATTCCCCATGCATGCTTTTAGATTGAGTCCATTTTTCCCTCACATAGTTAGGCTATTCCAGTTCACATTATTCCTGACAATCTCCAGCTGAGAAGGTACTACTTTGCTGGGCGGAGTATTACTGGTAACTCGCGCCCTCACTGAAATCAGCTGTAGATATTTTCCTATCAGAAATTCTCCACTGTGTCCACCAACATTTCATACTTGAACTAACCTCCACAGGAGGTAAGGTTCGTAAATGGCACCATACACCGCCACATATGATTCTTAGTGTCGCCACGGCGACACTAAGATTCACTACTTTAACAGAACAGGTAGTATCAGGGAGAGGGTAAACACGCTTTCACACCGTCCAAGAAACGCCTGAAAGGCAGCCTGGTGGTGGAACTTGACCACAGCACGATTGCCATGAAGCAGCTGGCCGCCCACCAAAGTCCGACAGCTGCGCATGGAGCACGTCCACCAGGGCGACACCAACTATCAAGCCATGTCAAGAGGAGTACAAGCCGGGGAATACAAACCTGGGTATGCGTATGGAAATGTCAAGACACAAGCCTGGAAACCCACTTCGGCCAATCATCAGCCAGATACCCACACCCACGTACAGACTGGCGAAGCGACTCAATGGCTTGCCGACTCCTTATGTACCCTGTGCTTTCAGCCTGAAGTCAAAGGAATTTGTTGACTTACTGCGCGGAACACGGGCCACAGGGATAAGAGCCTCGTTGGACGTAGAATCACTGTTTACCAACGTACCTGTGGATGAAACAATCGGGATGATAGCGGACAGAGTGTATCGTGATCCGGCTTGTACTCCTCTTGACATACCAGAAAACATTCTAAGGAAACTACTCCAAGCTTGTACTACTTGTAATGCCCACCTCACCCAAAACCTTTGTGTCAGCTCACCCAAATCGGATGAAAAGCAATAGTTATGTCAAATGTTTCATACACAGTGTATCATGAGTGTAGTGTTAAATGTAAACAAGTCTTTGAGAATGTAAGAAGCCCTTACGAAACGCTTCTAGGTGTCAGACGATAAATAAAAATTAATTTTGGAGAACTGATATTTCCATTACCACAGACAGTGAAGAAAAAACGTAAGAAATATTGAGAAAATTCGTGTTAGAATTATTAATCTTACCTTTTCGGTCATATTCAACAACATTATATTAGTATTTATATATATATATATATATATATATATATATATAAATATATATATATATATATATATATATATATATATATATATATATATATATATATATATATATATATATATAGCAGGATTATATATATATATAGCAGGATATATATTTTGAGCAGGTGGTGGAGTGGGTTAAGGCGTACCTGTTATGCCAGTTGCTGGAAGGCTTCTGTGCTGGCTAGGGTTCGAGTCTCCTGGTGGGAAAGTGTTTCTAAAGTTTTATATATATATATTGTGACGGTAACGCGTTGGTGTTCGGCTGTTTAAGGCTAGGGGTATGGCCTCGTCACATAGTTATAAAAAAAAATAGAAAAACTGGAACTTCGTCTGTGGTAAGGTAAGGAGAAGACACACAAAACACAAGTAAACTTTAACAATGAAATTTTAATTACGTTAAATAAATCAAAACATGAAAATAATGCACAAACAAATATGTATAATAAAATCAATCAATCAAAATAATAAGAATACTTAAATGACACAATGAAAAGTTACGTTAAGGCAAAATAACAAGAAGTGCAACACAAAGGTAAGTGGGAGGTGCTGGAATATTGGCTTAAAGCCACCACCTCTCTCAGTACACGCTAACGTCTAGCTGGGAGGAGTGCTGGCTACGAAAGCACTGAACATTCTGAGGACTGATGTTGGGGCGACCCCAGACATCAGGTAGTATTGGGGGCGAGTGCAGGTGCAGCCAGACCGGCGACCAATCAGCGGAGCCGTAGCGATCAACGGGTAGTTTGGTGGTTGGAGTTCGAACAGGTGGCTGGCTGCATACGTTTCTGCTCACCCTGGCAAGCCTTGCTGGTGTTGTTGTCGTTGTTGGACATTCCTTCCATAGTCTTTTTATATAATTGTGAAGACGTAATTATGGAGGGAAGAGCAGGCTCAATCTCTTGAAGGAGATTATCGTCACAACTCTCCCCCGAAGCCTGCGGTTCTGGAAGAAGTACGTCGTTATGTGGTGGAGTATTAGATGGAGTTGCTTCTACTTCATAAACTCTGGAGAGATCATGGGCTAAGATGTTGTCAGACTCTTGGTATAGCGTGTCTCCAGGTTGAATTTCTGCAGTTAGCAAGCCCATAGTAGAAGACGTTGAGATGAGAAGTGGGCGTGCTGCAGGAGGTGTAGGGTGGTGTGGTCCGTATTGATGGTGGACCGAGCACTTTTCAGGTGTGGAGTGAAGTGCTGAAGCTTCAGGATGAGGAAGAGTAGCTCCTTGCCAATTGTTCCGTCGTTCCTTGTAGCAGTAGTCGCTGACAGGTGTATTCTTCTCGCCTCGTTGCTGCATCACGACACCACCATCGTCGGTACCATTGGCGTCGACATGGAGGATGTAGGGCTTATCTGACGAGGTGAGAGTGGAATTAGAAGAGGGCATAGGAGCACGAGTATTATCCTGAAAGCATTTGGGAAGATCATTAAGGATTTTGGAATTAGAAAGCGCCGACTCCTTGTCAGTGCTTTCGGGAGAAGAAGCTGGGAAGGTCTCACTGTGGATGTAGGGTTCTGTGAATGTGGAATAATTAGTCAAGACAGTGGGAGGAGTACCATTATATTGCTTCAGGAGGTTGACGTGGCACAGCTGGGTCTTCCGCCGCCTATCTGGAGTCTCTATCACATAATTATTATTATTCCTGCACTCTTTGACGCAGTAGGGTCCTGAAAATCTGTTTTGTAAAGGTGAACCTGGGATAGGGAAATAAGCAAGGACGAAGTCTCCCGGCTTGAATTTTCTTACTTTGCTGGTCTGGTCGTAATGAGTCTTCATTCTCACCTGGGCTTTCAATAGATTATCATGAGCAAAGCGGTGGACTCTCTCTAGAATGTGTTGAAGGTTTTGAAGAAACTGGGGCACATTCTGATGCTCACTGAAGGTGGCATCTCTGAGAGAGTCTTTGAAAGCCTTAAGGGGAGTACGGCACTTACGGCCGTAGAGCATCTCATAAGGAGATACTCCTAGGGACTCATTGGGGAGACTTCTGAAAATACACATTATTAGGTCAATCTGCTTATCCCAATCCTTTGAGGTTTCACTACAAAACTTTTTCAAGAGTGCTTTGATGGTCTGATGACTACGTTCAAGAGAACCCTGTGAAGCAGGATGATAGGGGCTGGACAATACCTGTTTGATGTTGAACTCCTCCAGTGTCCTTTTGAAGAGATCACTGGTGAAGTTGGTGCCACAGTCACTTTGAATCTCCCTGGGAAATCCGTATTGAGTGAAGATCTTCAGTAGATGTTTGATAACCGTAGCAGCCGTGATGTTCTTCACTGGAACTGCTATGGGAAATCTGGTGGTAGGACACAGGATGGTTAGGATGTAGGCGTTACCTGAACTGGTCCGAGGTAAAGGACCAACACAGTCTATTATGAGTCTGTGGAAAGGTTCCGCAGGCACCTGTATGGGAATCAGTGGTGCTCTGGGAATGGAGACGTTCGGTTTGCCTGCCATCTGACATGTATGACACTGTTTTACGTACTGTTTGACGTTGTTTACCATACCTGGCCAGTAGTAGTCTTGACGAATCCCATGGTAAGTCTTGTTGAAGCCGTAGTGGGAGAATGCTCCGTGGGCCAGGTGTAGAATAGTGGGCCGCAGGCTGGTGGGAATCACAAGTTGTTCGGTGTTGGCCCAATCGTCCTCCTCCTTCAGTTTACTGGGTCTATATCTGCGGTAGAGCAAGTCGTTCTCTAGGAAGAACCCAGGAATACTGTCGGGTTGAGTCTCAGCCTGGAAAAACAATGGTGTTAAAGTAAGATCTTCCCTCTGCAACTTACGGAACTCCAACTTGGTCAGATGCGGGGGTAGTTTCTGAGGGTCTTGAGGGACAGCGGTAGCAGTAGAGTCAGCTGGCTGTGGACGTGCGGCTTGTGCACGGGTGGTCACGAGAACCGGAGGAGAAACTTCACTCTCTTGAACCTCTGCTGGAACATACTCAAGAATAGGGTTACTTGGCACAGAGTTACACACCTGGGGTTTGTCCATGACGATCAGGTTGGTCGGTTGCAGGTCTTCTGCCAAGTCGTTGCCTAGGAGAAGTTGCACTCCAGACATGGGAAAAGGCTTTTCCCTGACGGCGACTTGGACTTCCCCGTTCACGTAGGGACAATCCAGGTGGACTCTGGCGAGAGGGTATGGAGTGGTAGCAGTGAGGTCAGTGATGAAGACTGTTTCCCCGGTGTAGACTATGTTGGGCACAGCCGACTTCAAGATGATCGATTGTAGAGCCGCTGTGTCCCTCAAGATCTTCAATTTGAAACGTCCCTCCGGATTTGAACCGTTGGCAGAGACAGTTCCAGTATACAGGTGGTTACTGAAAAGAGAAAGATCATTAACATCAACACCAACATTCATCACAGGCTTACCGGACTTAGGAGGAGTTGGTTTGGGTCGTTGTTGGTCAGTGGTTCCCTTGTATTGAGACTTACCACACTTGTCTATGGTATGTCCATAGAGTCTACAATACTTGCAGTACAGTTGTGAACCAGCTTGATCGGGGCTCACCTTCTCGTAACTGTACCACGACTTCTTACTGGAGGATGGTTCAGGTGTCAGCCGGTGGATGAGGCTGTAAGTGTCAGCCGACTTAGCACACTTCAGGTAGTCGGTTTCTTCTTTATCTGCTAAGTAGAGGCGGACAGGAGGCGGCACACGTCTCAAGAATTCTTCAACAAGCATCAGGTTGACGAGTTCTGTAAAAGTAGAGACATGTGCTGCTTCCAGCCATTTCATGAAATACCTCCGTTTCGTGTTAGCAAACTCGAGGAAGGTAGTGGTACTTGCCTTCAGGTGGTCACGGAATTTCCTTCTATAACTTTCGGTGGAAAGTAGGTAGGCGTCTAACACTGCTTGTTTCAGAGTGTAGTAGTCATTCTCAGACGCCAAAGTACTGAGTGTGACTGCAGCTCTACCTGTAAGATGGACTCTGAGAAGTGTTGCCCATTGGTCGACAGGCCAACTGAGTTGATTAGCAAGGGTTTCAAAGGTGGTAAAGAACACATCAACTTCTGCTTCTACAAAGGATGGCATTAACTTACTTGCATGTGATATATTAAAACTGACGGGAAGATTGGCAGTAGCTTGTTGGCGTTGAGTGAAGTGTGAAGTTTCCAAGGCGATTTCACGTTGACGACACTCTAGAGCCAGAGTTGCTTGTTGCTTGTCATGTTCGCGTTGTATTTCCAACTCGCGTTGTTTGGTTTCAAGCTGTAAGCGTTCCCGCTCCTGGATTGTTTCAAGCTGTACTCGTTCACGTTCACGGAGTAATGCGACCTCACGTTCGTGTTCTTCTCTCCTCAAAGCAGCTTCGCGTTCTTGTTCGTCTCTCCTCAAAGCGGCTTCGCGTTCGTGTTCTTCCCTTCGTAAGGCAGCTGCTTCTCTTTGCTGCTCACGTTCAATCTTGGCCAGCTCTAGTTTAAGTTTCATCGTTGCCAAGTCAGTTTTCTCTGCAATATAGTAAGTTTCATGAGTTTCAGAGTCTATCTTACCTTGCTCTAAATAGTAATCCAGCAACAGGTTGTGTAGGTCATTTTTGTTGGCTTGGTAGGGAACTTCTAGTTGATACTCATGTGCAAGAGTTTGTAGTTCAGTCCTCTTGGCACGACTCAAAGTCCCTATTTCACCTGCTGGATTTGCACGGAAAGTTTGGAGACGAAACATGGTGAAATTAGCAAATAAAGGTACACGAATGTTCAATAATGAAATGTCAGAAACAGGACAACGTGGCAACTGGCACCTATCCTGTGTGATCTTTAACAATTAACGTTAAGTGAAAGATATTAAATGATTAAATTAAATCAAGGGCGCAGGAAATCTTGTACCCGGTACTCATGTAAGAGAATAAGGGCAAGAAAATCCTACTAACAAATGAAACAAAGTTTCGAAAACAAATGAAACAGTTAAATGCTTCAAAAGTAAAATTGGTAGTCCAAGGATGTAGGCATACCTTGCCAAGTCTCTATAGGACATAAAGCAAGTTTTTCCTACTGAATTTAATATGATACTTACAGAATTAGCGAACTTTTGTGCTCTGAAAAAATAAGCTAATTCCCTACCGTTGTATGTATCATCATCTCTGACTGACGTGTAGGGGTGCGAGGTGTCAACTTGTGACGAGAACTGCTGCTGAGGTCCCAATTCAGCAACTAAAGTTCGAGCTAGAGGAACTATGGCCCTCTTTGTCCTCCTACAGTCAGATTGCAGAAGATTGGGTACTCTTGACCCGGGGCAGACCACAGTACCAGGGTACCAATATGATGATCTGTCAGAATGAGAAATATTCAAGGGACATAGATGGTAAATACGAGTAATAACAAGGAGGGAGAGATGACCAATTAAGAGTATGACTGCGGCCTACAGTCACCACGTAATCCAAAGTTGTCTCACCTTCACTATATGTTACTCTCGTAATGCACAATACACCGCACCTTATAAAAAATGAAATTGAATGAAAAATAGTAAAGCTACGTTAACAAAGTTAAATACGCTTACCATAAATTACCACTTGGCACCAGTACCTGAGTGAAGCTCCCGGACAGGCCCCCATATAACTTGTGACGGTAACGCGTTGGTGTTCGGCTGTTTAAGGCTAGGGGTATGGCCTCGTCACATAGTTATAAAAAAAAATAGAAAAACTGGAACTTCGTCTGTGGTAAGGTAAGGAGAAGACACACAAAACACAAGTAAACTTTAACAATGAAATTGTAATTACGTTAAATAAATCAAAACATGAAAATAATGCACAAACAAATATGTATAATAAAATCAATCAATCAAAATAATAAGAATACTTAAATGACACAATGAAAAGTTACGTTAAGGCAAAATAACAAGAAGTGCAACACAAAGGTAAGTGGGAGGTGCTGGAATATTGGCTTAAAGCCACCACCTCTCTCAGTACACGCTAACGTCTAGCTGGGAGGAGTGCTGGCTACGAAAGCACTGAACATTCTGAGGACTGATGTTGGGGCGACCCCAGACATCAGGTAGTATTGGGGGCGAGTGCAGGTGCAGCCAGACCGGCGACCAATCAGCGGAGCCGTAGCGATCAACGGGTAGTTTGGTGGTTGGAGTTCGAACAGGTGGCTGGCTGCATACGTTTCTGCTCACCCTGGCAAGCCTTGCTGGTGTTGTTGTCGTTGTTGGACATTCCTTCCATAGTCTTTTTATATAATTGTGAAGACGTAATTATGGAGGGAAGAGCAGGCTCAATCTCTTGAAGGAGATTATCGTCACAATATATATATATATATATATATATATATATATATATATATATATATATATATATAAACAAATTTGTACACACACATCCCCAGGAAGCAGTGTATATATTTATTGTGATGTATATTACATATGGGTCAGTAGCTAGGGATGGGAAGGCAGGATGTGGAGTCTTGATCAGGGAGTACACTGACATCGGCACTGTAGATACTGTTATTGGACACCGCTTAACTGACAATGTCTCTTCAACGCAGGCTGAACTCCAAGGTGTATTAACAGGATTACAGGAAGTAGTCAAATGTTTTAAAAATGCTTGCTTCTTTATAGAGAGTAGAGGAGCGTTAGAGTCTTTAGATAGCATACGACCAGTATACCAGAATATTGTGATCGAGTGTAGAGAGAATGTTAAGACAATAGAAAAAAATGGGTATAAAGTTTTTTTTATTGAGCAAAATTAGGTATACACAGCAATGTGCTGCTACCCTATTCTATATGAGACATTACACAGTGTAGTTCAAGAACTAGCTATAGGTTCAACTATTATTCTCATCTCACAGGATAGTTAGTCATACATGGAATTACGGGGAGATAATACCTGCCTTAATACAAAAACAACGCAGCTCTGACTAAACAGCTGGCTATAAGCTAAAAGTAAGATTTATATATGGCTCCCTTCTCATGCGGGCATACTGTTGAATGAGGCAGTTGATGAGATAGCGAAGAGAGCCTCGGGGAAAAACTCTTGTCGATGTTGTATGTCAGAAAACTTTGAAACAAATAAATACAAGAATCAAGAGTATGAAGAAAAAGTTAAGAGAATGGCAATGGTGGACAGCAGTAACACATTCAAGCATTATGCAATAATATATACAAATTCGTCCTTCACTCTTTTCGAAGGTGAAGGAATTCGAATCTCAAGGAATATTCATTGTACCGGATGGTAACACACTAGTACTTAAGACAACTTCACCCATCATATAACATAACCGTCATAGGACTCAAAAACTACTAAACGCAAGTGCAACCACCGGTCAAAATCCACGAGTTAATTGCCCCGCTCCTGTGCCAGGTAAATCCACTACGGGTTCACCGTAGCCCGTGCTACTTGCAACTTTTTGTTCCCAGTAGTTAAATCTAAAACAACAACAACCACAGGTCAAATCTCTCCCGCAAACCGCGTGACAATTCATTTTGGTACGATTGATAGCCACAGCCTGTCTGGAGAGGCCTAAGCATTACGAGCTCAGTCTAAAAACTAATTCGCTCGCACACACGCACATTTATTCAATAATATAACAATACATTCCATTTAAATACAAGACAACATCACCCCACTATAATCACTCACTACATTTATAATTATACACTATAATCTATAATTATTCACTATAACCTATAATTATACACTATAACCTATAATTATACACTATAATCTACAATTATACACTATAATCACTCAATACATAAAAAAACTCAATACCTGGATGAATATTATCTCTAATATATCGTACTTATTATTAGAATGATAACTCCTATATTTAGTCATTAATACGTAAAAATAAGTTGACTCAGTTACGTACTCCAATAATATATCTGGGTCATAAGACTCGACCGGTATAACGTAGAATCCAGTGATATCCAAAATACTCTGAAGACTAACCGTTATAAACTTAATATTTCTTCCACGACCCCTCCCTAGCGCACAGCTCATGTGCCAGTTCCAGTGTGTTTGTTTACCTTATATGTGCTCCTGTGTGCTAGGCTAACATACGTAAATATGACCAAGAAGATGTAATAAAGGAATGAGGTGATATTTAAGAGCTGAAGCAATGGGATATGTGAGAAAACAGTTTAGAATATGGTGGAATACAAGAAGCAAAAATATAGGAAGACAGAAGCGAGGTCCAATCTCCATCAAAGATATGTGGGAGGAGAGCCCGTGGTTCAATATGCAGAAGCCAAAGCCAGAAGTGGGAGTGCATGGTGAAAGAATTGGGAAAGCAAAACAGGAGCGAATAGAAAGAAAGGGCGGAACAAGCAACGAATATTAAGCGCATAAGGGGAAACTTGGAATTATGTGATTCTGATAGCATTACCTCTAAGGTTAAGGGGGGTAATCAAGATAAGGGAATAACACCAGGCACAGGGTGGAGGTCGAACACCATTACCAGTCTCCGTGGTGTAGTGGTAAGACACTCGCCTGGCGTTCCACGAGCGCTTTGTCATGGGTTCGTATCCTGGCCGGAGAGGATTTACTGGGCACAAATCCTTAACTGTAGCCTCTGTTTAATTCAACAGTAAAATGTGTACTTGGTTGTAAAAACGATTCTTCGCGGCGGGGATCGTATTCCAGGGACCTGCCCGAAACGCTACGCGTACTAGTGGCTGTACAAGAATGTAACAACTCTTGTATATATCTAAAAAAAAAAAAAAAAACACCGCACCAGTGGCCGCGCGGTGACTAAAAAATATTCAAATTAACTCCCCAGGAGGCGCCCAGAGCTATCGGTATATGTTAGATATATATAATGTATGTTATGCAACAATGTTCACAAAAACACTGATCCAAGTATGCAGAATAACCACATGTGAAAAATAGAAAATGCTTAACGCGTTTTCGGCTAATTCGCCTTCATCAGAGCAAAGTAGATTCTACTTTGCTCTGATGAAGGCGAATTAGCCGAAAACGCGTTAAGCATTTTCTATTTTTCACATGTGGTTATTCTGCATAATGTATGTTATATATATATGAGCTATCGGTTGTTATATATATATATATATATATATATATATATATATATATATATATATATATATATATATATATATATATATATATATATATATATATATATATATATATATATATATATATATATATATATGTATATATATTGGTGTATACTGGCAGCAGGTTTTCTTTCAAACATGTTTCATTGAATATGACCGCATATTCTGTATTTATTATTTTCTGGTTTAGGGCTTCTATCCCTCTAACTATTTTCTTAGCATCAGGGCTTAATTGAAATAGGAGTTCTCCAAAACTCATTTTCGTACTTTTAAGGTGAAGAAAAGAAGTGATTTACTATAGAGTGTATTACACTTATTTGTATAATTTGCACGACGTGCAAATTACGTCGAGCAAATTATACAAATAAGTGTAATACACTCTATAGTAAATCACTTCTTTTCTTCACCTTAAAAGTACGAAAATGAGTTTTGGAGAACTCCTATTTCAATTAAGCCCTGATGCTAAGAAAATAGTTAGAGGGATAGAAGCCCTAAACCAGAAAATAATAAATATATATATAGTAGTAATATATATATATATATATATATATATATATATATATATATATATATATATATATATATATATATATATATATATATATATAGTAGTAATGTAATTTTGCCAGCACTGTAATTACTTTACATGATTAAATACTCCCCGAAAACAGCACCATTTGGTCACCACTTGGTCCGGGAGACATCTCCCGTCACGCAGGGTGCAGTCGCACCTCCACAGATCTCCGGTATCATCTATTGATACTGGAAATGGCTCAAAAGGGCCACCACTTATGGGCTATTCATGCCCAAGCCACCTTTTGGGTGGCTTAATCTTCTCTCTCTCTCTCGTGTTTGTCCACCATCTGGTCACCATTTGGTCCGGGAGACATCTCCCGTCACGCTGGGTGCAGTCGCACCTCCACAGATCTCCAGTATCATCTATTGATACTGGTGATGGCTCAAAAGGGCCACCACTTACGAGCTATTCATGCCCGTGCCACCTTTTGGGTGGCTTCATCTTCATCTTAACACATTCACAAGGGAGACATCTCCCGTCATGCAGGGTGCATTCGCACCTCCACAGATCTCCAGTATCAGCTCTTGATACTGGTAATGGCTTAAAATGGCCACCACTTACGGGCTATTTATGCCCGTGCCACCTTTTGGGTTGCTTCATCTTCATCTTAACACATTCATACGGGAGACATCTCCCGTCATGCAGGGTGCATTCGCACCTCCACAGATCTCCAGTATCAGCTCTTGATACTGGTAATGGCTTAAAAAGGCCACCACTTACGGGCTATTCATGCCCGTGCCACCTTTTGGGTGTCTTAATCTTCATCAATCATCAATCAATAAAGAAGATATGGACCATCTGGTCACCATTTGGTCCGGGAGACATCTCCCGTCACGCAGGGTGCAGTCGCACCTCCACAGATCTCCAGTATCATCTATTGATACTGGTGATGGCTCAAAAGGGCCACCACTTACGAGCTATTCATGCCTGTGCCACCTTTTGGGTGGCTTCATCTTCATCTTAACACGTTCACAAGGGAGACATCTCCCGTCATGCAGGGTGCATTCGCACCTCCACAGATCTCCAGTATCAGCTCCTGATACTGGTAATGGCTTAAAATGGCCACCACTTACTGGCTATTTATGCCCGTGCCACCTTTTGGGTGGCTTCATCTTCATCTTAACACATTCACAAGGGAGACATCTCCCGTCATGCAGGGTGCATTCGCACCTCCACAGATCTCCAGTATCAGCTCTTGATACTGGTAATGGCTTAAAATGGCCACCACTTACAGGCTATTTATGCCCGTGCCACCTTTCGGGTTGCTTCATCTTCATCTTAACACATTCATAAAGGAGACATCTCCCGTCATGCAGGGTGCATTCGCACCTCCACAGATCTCCAGTATCAGCTCTTGATACTGGTAATGGCTTAAAAGGGCCACCACTTACGGGCTATTCATGCCCGTGCCACCTTTTGGGTGGTTTAATCTTATAAAATATTGTTATTTTATAAAATACAAATCTTCTGAATTTGTTTGGGTAATAACACCAGGAAATAATAAACAATATGGATTATTGATACAAATACATTTACTATTGTTTACAATTTAAATTAACAGCATTACAAAAATAGATTAATTAATTGTATACACGCACATACTTTCACAACTAATGACAAACACACATAATGTCATAAGTGATGACAACTACACACACACACACTTTCATAAGTAATGAAAACACACATACAGTACTGTCATAAGTGTTATGTATCAATAATACTTGATTCTGACATTTTTCATGATAAAGCATTAATGTTCCTAAATTCCTTCCTCAGTTATTGTGAGATTAACATTACGTCCTTTTTGTTTTCGTTGAGTATTGTTTGCGTTAACTGTAGCGTGCTTGTATGTTGTATTTTTTGACGCTATTTCATGTTTATTCATGTGGGGAGAGACAGTGGCGTCTCGTGGGAGGGGAATGTACAGGGGAATCTACTCTGTACATATACAGAGTAGTCATTGATGCACGCATTGTATCCAGCATAGCATCACTGATTCACCCCTGTAATTATTCAGTGTTCTTGTGTGTACATGTATTTTAATTACACCTTAGTTATGTTTAATGTATATTACGGTATTTATAAATATGTTCATAAGTATTACTCGCTGCAGATAGCAATGTATCTAAAAATATTCATTTGGGCCTTAATTGGTAATATGTTGACCCCACGCCCCATGCTACTGGACACTTGGCAGCCAGTAGCATAGGTGGAGTTATCCGAGGGGGACCTGAATTATAAGATAAGTCAAAGGTCCCTGTTTAGTTCAGTTAACATAGTTACTTGCCTGGTTAGACCATTATTTGCTTACCCATATATTCTTATATCGGGTAAGTTAGTGATCAGTGCCTATAAATATTATCTAAACTTATTAAATGAGAATATATCTGGTGATTCTTGGCTACCTGTGTGTATTTATTTGATATGTCTGATTGTTTCTTTGTTATCCCTTCATGAAGTATATTGATGTGTTTGTGAAGCAGTCGTTTCTTTAATCCCTAGACAAGGCCACATTTATTATTTAATTATTGCGAGACACATGAACCTTACCCATAACAATAAGTAATGACAAACACACACATACTTTCATAAGAAATGACAACATACACATACTTCCATAAGTAATAACACAGAAAAGAGAATCTTAAAGCTTTAGGTTTCGTCAAAAGCCTCATTCGGGTAACAATGAGGGTCTTGACCACGTTGATCTCTGGGTTCAACGAGGACTCGCAGATCATGGTCTCCCAGTCGGACTGTGAAGCCAGCTTCAGAGACACTATTGTTGGAGTTCAAGTGGTTAGCTTCGTGGTTGTTGAGGGACACGACGGGCGAGAGGTGGGATGGGACTGGTCCTGCACGACTCCAGTATACAAGGTGTCCAGGGACTGGAGCTGGGTCCTGGGAATTAGTCAAACCAAATTCTTCTGGGGCAGACATGTTGGGTGGAAGATCTGGAAAATAATGGATTAGATGAATAGTGGAAAATGTTGATAACAAAACTGTATGAATTTCTATGATGCATTTCATTAATATCAAATAAATAAACATCACACACAAAACTTTAAAAGCAACTTAGTTGACAACTTACTTGAATTCCTCTTGTTCTCCTGAGTGTTTACGGATCCATCGTACTGGCTCTCCAGCCAAGCGTCAGCTGGGTAGGCTGGCTCCCCGTGCTTCAAGATGTCCATTCCTGGCGTATAGATATTGTTAGAGATATAGAACATATACAATGTATAATGAATGCGTTCATAACACTAAAAATATAACAATTATCAATTATATAATACAAAAGTGAAAACTTTATGTATTATCTTCCCTTGCCTGCAATTTCCATTTCTGGAGGCACCCTCAAGAGGCCGAGCAGCCTGAGGGAACCAAACATAACTAAACAGAGACCACCAGACCAGGCCACTATGGCCAGCGCCCCCACTATGTTCCAGGCGAGGACCTCCGCGCTGCCCCCGTACACAATGCCACCATCCTGGAAGAGGGCCACAGCAACCAGCCCCCACAACCCACCTCCCATGTGTACAGCCACAGCATCAAGTGGGTCGTCAACTGTGGAAGAAATATTTATTAACTTTACATCCACAACCTCAACAGTCCCAATATGCACGTACGCTTCCCAATAATATAAAATTTTATAAATATTATTATTTAAGTATATGCCATCTACAGAACATAACGTTAAAGTTAAAATATTTCAAACTCAAGTTAGATAAAACTGGCTACTTGTTGCCTTCTTGAGACAAAGTTAAGAAAACTGAGCGGTGAGAGAAGCAGTGACGTACCCTTCATCTTAGGCAGAAGGGTGTGGATGGCGAGGAACACTGATCCACCCACTGTACCAATGACACTGGCACTCCACGGCCGCACAACGTTGCACCCGGCAATGATTGACACCTGTCATGGAAACATGTCCTTAAGCATTGGATAAACAAACTCAGACATATTGCAAGTAACACCATTTTGATAAGAAATTTGTTATGTTATCATAATACTAAGTTAAGTTTAAATCAAACGTCTGTCAATGAAAATTTACAGCGAGCAGAGTCCATCATACTAGCACTAATGGACTCCCGGCCACACAGCGCAGAGCGGTACTTACCATGCCAGCGACAGAACCATTAAGAGCCATTAGGAAGGACCAGGTGGACTCCCTCCCACACAGCACAGAACGGTACACCAGGAGCACAGCGATGCCTCCTGAAGACGCCGAGATCACAGTGTTAAAGACAGCCTTGGCAATGGCTACAGCATCACCCTCGTGGCTGATGGACGCTTGGGACCCTCCGTTGAAGGCCAGGAACCCGAAGAGCAGGATGAAGCCTCCCAAAGCTGCCAGCTGGAAGTTCAAACACAACTTTACACCTCCACCTTGACGTGTAATATTTGTATTAAACATGATAATCCACAAATATTTATATCTTGCTTCATGACTTCAGATAATAATATATTACCACTGTTCTATGAACATACCGGCACAGAGTGTCCACGTATCTCCTTGCCCTTGGGTCCGAAGCGACCAATTCTGGGCCCAAGAATTACAGCCCCAACAAGAGCTGCCACGCCCCCTGTGAGGTGGACGACGCCAGATCCACCGAAGTCCTGGTAGTGTTGAGTCTTGAGCCAGCCAACGTCTGACCAGGTCCAGTGTGACACCACCAGGTACACCACAGCTGTACAAACACAAATATTATCATAACTGAGCTGTTACAACACACAAACATGATTAAAACACGGCACACTACAGCTGTACCAACACTGCTGTATTTTATAATGTATCTATTAATTCCGTGGGAAATGTATTATTGTTTGCATTGCCTTTTAAATTTATTGAGAAACACATAAAGTTTAATTATAATGATCAGTGTTAGGCTATTATTGTCTAACAAATTGTCTTTCTCTCAAGATTGCCCTGTTAAGGTTCCTCTCAAATATTATCTAAATTATATAAATAAAGCCAGTGAGTAAAGTTATTTATTCATTGACCACAAAATAGTGTAAAGTATCCTGCTAAATTTGAAACATACTTTACAGAGAGAAAGAGGCTTCACACCCACCTGACAGCACGGTCGTGTAGATGAGATAAGCATTGAAGGCACACCGCTCAGCCATCGACCCCGAGATGATGGTGGAGGCTGTGGTGGCGATGACGAATTGGAAGAACCAGAAGGCCAGGTGCTCGTCCGACAGCCCGTACGACGCCCAGTACTCTGTACCAGAGAAGCTGTTCCCGCCTCCAAACGCCAGCGGGAACCCCACCAGCCAGTACGCTATGCCACCAATGACTGGGGAGAGTAACAGGGCAGATGGTTAGTACAGGGTGGGGACGATTGTGGAATTCATATCATTATTACTACGTGAGGCTTGGTGGGAGGAAGTCGGTTAATTGAATACAGAGAACAATTTAGTATATAACACCAGCAGATGGAAAAGCAAAAGCAGGAAATTACAGGAATACAAGAGTCGGCAAAGTTATATACATTGAGAGCTTACTTTAGCTATGAGATAGGAATAAAAAAATCATGTGCTGGTTCACCAGACATAAGCCAGATACGATAACAAATAACGAAGGTGTTTGATAACTTACAGACATCGAGCATGTTCTTGAGAAGGATGTTGGTGGTGTTCTTGGACCTTACGGAGCCTGCCTCAAGGAATGCGAACCCGGTCTGCAAGACTGAAATATAAACAAATGTTAGTCAAAAGTACAAATTGCATTCCAAATACATTATTCTAAGCATAATAAAACAAAATCTAACACACAGATTATTGTACGTCTATATAAAATACAACTATTTTATTAATATACAAAATGTGAAATAGGTGCTATATATATGTTTAAATACTTGAAAAAAGAGAGAAAACACAGATTTTGGTACTTACTGAATATGAGGATGCCGAACACAATGAGGAAGAGGGTGTCCAGGTCCTTCTGCAGAATGTCCAGTTCCCGGGACATTGGCGTCGGGTTCTCGCCAGACATTAGTAAACTTACATTGTGTCCGGCATCCATATTTGTTGCTGCCAGCGAGACTTCCAGATCTCTCAAATTGTAGCTTAAAAATTATTAGCAAAATAAATTTCCAGACAAAATTAACACGTCGTAAATTCCTGTGGATGTAATGTGGAGCAAGCCAAGCAGCTCCGAGGGTCTCGCCCTCCTGCTGCCAGGGCCTGCAACCTAATATCTAATTTCAGCGATTGATTGATTGATAAAGACTAAGCCACCCAAGAGGTGGCACGGGCATGAATAGCCCGTAAGTGGTAAATTTTTTTTCTCAGTATTCTGAGGTTGCTTTTAACCATCAAGCTGTTATCGCGGGGGAGGATACTGCTTCACAGTCTTTATGAGGGTGTCCAGCTGCTGGACACCTTTGTTGACCAGGAGAGTGGCTGTGTTGATGGCTTCAGGGTGGCCACTGCATGATTCAGGAACTCTTAAAGCTCTTCTAAGGTCATTGGTTGCTTCACATTCCAGTAGATAGTGAAGTAATGGCTTTTCTGTGACAGTTTGGCAGAGGATGCACTCTCTCTGTCGGGGTTCACCAATCTCCCAGTTGCATCTGTAACCTAGACGTAGTCTATATAACCTAACTGCTATTTCCCTGTGGATTCCTTTTGGGATATTTAACCTTTCTAATTTGGTAGCCTGAAGATACCATGTTGCAGATGGCGAACCTTCAGCTATTCTCTGGTGTAGGTAGGCTTTGTTGAGATGTGAGAGTTTTTTGGTGATGATGTTTTTTATGTTCTCTAGGCTGGGTTGAATTGTTTTATGTATCACTGGATGACGAGTTGCCAATTTAGCAATTTCATCAGCTTTTTCATTTAATGGGATTCCAATATGGGATGGGATCCAGTTTAAAGTTATGTTGAGTCCTTTGCCTTTAGCGACTGCTCCAAGATACAAGATGGTGGTAATTATTTCCACATTATCTTTCCACTGTTTTTGCCCTAGTATTTGAAGTGCAGCTTTGAGTCTGTGTGTATGATTGCATTTTGAGTGTTTTGTGCAATCACATATGCGAATGCCTGTTGTATGGCAAACAGCTCAGTTTGGGTTGATGATACTAGTCCTCCCAGTCTCCAAGATGCCTGTACACTGGTCGTGCAAAGAGCAGCGCCAGCACTCTCATTTTCTGTGTCCAAGGATCCGTCTGTGAAGATGTGGGTGGCTCCTGCTACTGCTATGCTATACATTTGCTCTTCTATTATGCGCCTTAGGATTGTCGGATCATAGGCAGCCTTTTTCATTGGGAGACTTTCTATTACTATTTTGAAAGTAAGCTCTTCCCACGGCGCGGAAGGAGTATAATTTGGGTGTGGATGATCACCCTCTCTATCAAGAATCATGCTTTTTAAATGTAGTCTGTTTAGGACTTTTCCTGCTCTTGCAACCCAAGAGTTTCCATTGTTTTGGCCTAGTCCAACCACCAAGGCCTGCCGTACTGGGATTGGATCAGAAGAAATAATAATGTTACTGATAATTGTAGCTGTTCTTTGTGATATTCTTTCTTGTAGAGAGGGCAAACCCGTCTCCGGTCTAAGAGTTTCAAGCCTGGTCCACATGGGGGCTCCCAGTGCAGCTCTCATAGCATTGTTTTGGGCAACTTCAAGCTTTATCCACTGTTGGTGTGATAGATTTGTGAGTGCAGGTGTGGCATAATCGATCACTGATCTGACTGCCTGTACATAGTATGTGCGAAGGACTTGCAGATTGGCTCCTCCAGAAAGGGAGGTTAGCGACCTGAGGATTGCCGTCCGGGCCGCAGTTCGCTCTCTCAAGTAAGTGACCTCAGCATTAAAATTCATGTGTGTGTCCAGGATGATTCCTAGATACTGATAGGTGTCGACCCATTCTATTGGTTGACCCTGTACTGTGAGTTGAATGTTGGGCTTCGCTATTTTTATGGGCATGGCCTTTGACTTTGAGGGGTTGAGTTTGATCCCAATCTGTTTTGCCACTTTGCTGATGCAGTCTAAGTATATGGGTGCAAGGCGCGCCGCATCCCTTCCTTTTATGATGATGACAAAGTCGTCCGCGTAGTTTAGCAGCCTGCAGTGATGTGGGAGTTTCAACCTCATTATACTTTCCATTAAACAGTTGAAGAGAAGAGGGCTCAGAATACCTCCTTGCGGTGTACCATTTTCATGTCTTTTGTACTCAGAGACTGTGCCATGAAGTTTTACTCTTGCTTCTCTGTTTATGAGACAGTTTTTGGTCCAGGAGAGCAGGTTGCCTCTGACCTCTTTGTCAATGAGGCAGCAGAGAATAGCTGGGGCGCTAGCCAGTTCAAAGGCTTTTTCGAGGTCCAGGAATATCAGCATTCCTGGTCTGTCATTCAAGTGGGCTAACAGAGTTGTAATACATTCCACTGTGCCAACCCCTCTTCTATAGGCACCAAAAAACTCTCACATCTCAACAAAGCCTACCTACACCAGAGAATAGCTGAAGGTTCGCCATCTGCAACATGGTATCTTCAGGCAACCAAATTAGAAAGGTTAAATATCCCAAAAGGAATCCACAGGGAAATAGCAGTTAGGCTATATAGACTACGTCTGGGTTACAGATGCAACTGGGAGATTGGTGAACCCCGACAGAGAGAGTGCATCTTCTGCCAAACTGTCACAGAAAAGCCATTACTTCACTATCTTCTGGAATGTGAAGCAACCAATGACCTTAGAAGAGCTTTAAGAGTTCCTGAATCATGCAGTGGCCACCCTGAAGCCATCAACACAGCCACTCTCCTGGTCAACAAAGGTGTCCAGCAGCTGGACACCCTCATAAAGACTGTGAAGCAGTATCCTCCCCCACGATAACAGCTTGATGGTTAAATGCAAACTCAGAATACTGGGGGAAAAAAAAAAGAAAAAAGAAAAAAAATTAATAATTACGGGAGACATCTCCCGTCACGCAGGGTGCAGTTGCACCTCCACAAATCTCCAGTATCAGCTCTTGATACTGGTAATGGCTCAAAAGGGCCACCACTTACGGGCTATTCATGCCCGTGCCACCTTTTGGGTGTCTTAATCTTTATCAATCATCCGAAAACAGCACCATTTGGTCACCACTTGGTCCGGGAGACATCTCCCGTCACGCAGGATGCAATTGCGCCTCCACAGATCTCCAGTATCATCTTTTGATACTGGTAATGGCTCGAAAGGGCCACCACTTACGGGCTATTCATGCCCGTGCCACCTCTTGGGTGGCTTAATCTTCATCAGTCAGTCAGTTGAGTGCCATTCTGTCAGCGGTCTTGGCTGCACAGCTCTGGAGAGAGATGGGCCTGGGATTAGCTGGATCTTTGGGTTTTGGGATCGGCACTATGTCTGCTCTATTCCAAGCAGAAGGTCTAGTTTGAGAAGTCCAGGCTAAATTAATTAACCTTAGGTATGCAGCGTCTCCCTCTGGGCCGAGGTTTCTAATAATTTTATAGGTTATTTTGTCGGCTCCAGGGGATGTATCCTTGGAGTTTTTCTTAGCCCGATTGAGCTCATCCAGTGTGAAGGGGGCATTAGTGTCAGAGACTTCTTCACATGCTGTAAGGATTCTGTGCCACCTTTCTTCCTCTAGTCCGGTCTGTACTGCTAATACATCTGGTGGAAGTTGATTGCTGGCTGCTCTCTCTGCAAACCTGGTTGCCAGTACTTCGGCTTCCTGTTGAGGATCCTTAGGGTGGGGAGCTTTAGGTGTTTTATTCCCTTTGGCCCGGTGAATTTGCTGCCACATCTCCCCGAGAGAGGTGTGTTCATTCAGGTGTGAACACCATTCCAGCCACTTTTGTTCTTTTATTTGTCTGGTCTCTCGATGTACATGTTCCTTGACCTCACAAAGTAAGATCCTGTTGCGGTCACTTTGCTGCTTTTTGTATAGCTTTCTTGTTCTATTGAGTCTATGGTTGAGTTCTTTGACACGTTCACAATAGTACCAATGATCATTATGGTGTCCGGTGGACTGTTTTTTCAGTGGGATTGAGTGGTTGGCTGCACTTTGAATCGCTTTGACAAATTCTTGTTCTGCCTGATTAATGTCTTCGGGAAGATCATAGTTTCTTTGCCACTCTGAAATGAGGTTTTGAAATCGGTCCCAGTTTGCTAAAGCAAAGTTCCATGCTTCAGATGGAGGCGGAGGTGGGGTGGGTAGGTCTAACTGAAGATCAATTTGGACCCCATAGTGGTCGCTTGTGAGTGTGGGCTCAACTGACCATGTTGCTGCATCTCTTAGGGAGGCTGAAACGAAGGTTAGGTCTAATCTGCCTCCTTGGATGTGGGTAGGTTCATTCTTGTTTAGGATTTGTATTTCTGGAAGCTGGTCCAGTAGATGTGTAATGTGTATGCCGGCTTCATTTGTTTTGTTCGAGCCCAGTGCCAATCGATGATGGGCATTAAAATCTCCACAAATGATTGTGTTTGTTGTTGTCGCGTGTCCAAATAACACAGAGAGATCCATTTCGGCTTGTGGAGACCTGTACACATTGAACACTTCAAGTTTGTCGTGTCTTAGCTAAATGGTGACTCCCATTACCTCTGTCCCTGCTCCACAATTGGGTGGGCTGGTTATGGATTTGGAGATCAGGTCACATTTTACATAGATTGCACATCCCCTGGATTGCCCATTGATCCATGGAAGGAAGAAGCCTCGATAGCCTGAGATTTTAGGTTCTAATCCGGCTCGAAGCAAGCTCTCCTGTAGTATCAGGATGTCTATGCCCTTGGTTGCTGCTATGCATTGCAAGTGTTGCCTAATTTCAGCGACCCTCTGGAGTATATATAGGTGAGCAACCAAGTTGCCGATTGGTACTTTTTGCAGATACGTCACTCTTCCGGGTAATTTGGGATATCGATATTTATGGCAGGTGGCTGCAAGTAATGAATCCCCCAATGGTGAACATTCCAGTTGTAAAGTATGTGAACAAGAGTTGGGACATACTCTCCAACACTAATTTGTGATTGCCCTGTTATCAGTGATTTCAGATTAAATGGTATGAGGTACTCTGATATTTGTAATTATTTCATATACTAAGAAGTGTATGAAGTTGAAGATATTCTTGTGCTGTACCCAGATTTTGCTAGTGGAGGCTAATAGATACCTTACTTTTCATGCTCTCTCCTGATTCCATGTATGACTAGCTGTCCTGTGAGGTGGGGATGTTGGATGAGGGTGTAGCTGGTTTTTTATCTACACTGTGTGGTAGATCAAAAGGGGCTTCTACAGAATAGGGTAGAAGCACATTGTTGTGTATACCTAAGCTTGTTAAAAAGACATTATTTGAGAGGAATTTGATAGAAACTGGTAAAAATAAATATAATATAATATTTCCATGATCAGTGCTTAGCTCCTATAAAAATCATAACGTTAATATTTAGTCAAAGTTAATTTATTTTTGTACTGAGGTAGGTATTTTCTCCCCTGATTCCGTGTATGATTAACCATCCTGTGAGATGGGAATATTAGATGAACTTATAGCTAGTTTTTAATCTACAATGTATAATCTTTCATATATAATAGGGTAACAGCACATTGCTGTGTATACCTAAGCTTGTTAATAAAAAAAAGGGTAATTTGGCAAGATGTTTAACAAAAAAGTTTGTTTCCCGACCCGCTAGGAATAGTTTGACGCTTGATCCATGTTCCATATTTTAATATCCTAAATATTTAGATACTTTGCATATTTTCTATAATTTTCTCGTTCTTATCTAAACAATTAAACTTCCGACATCTATCTTCCTACTTATGACCTTTATTAAGGAATTAGTCACAAGGAGATGGTTTATTGACAATTATTTTAAATCCTACTGAAGTCATAGCTTTGATACAAGAGTCGCGCTCAGTGATAGTCAACCTCGTAAATCTGTTGATGTGAAATACTGAGGGTGTGCAAAATACACCTTCATAGTATAATAAGTATATATTAGGTATTTTTCGAATTATCTTCTTATCATGCTAGTTTTGTGTTGCATATGTTCTGTCAATACGCATCTCTTCACCCTAATTCGAAGCTAGAAGATATTTCTGTGGTTGTACACCTGCTCACTGCAGCCGCAACTGTAATAAATGTTATAGGAAAGTGAAGGAAAGACCTAATACATATGTAAGCGTTATAATACTAAATTCTCGGATGAAAGAATTCATCATAGAATTCATCCGAATGTACCTTCCTTCATGAAGGTGGTAAACTGTGGACCACTGTGTCGCACAGTCCACCAGACTGTGCGACACAGTGGTTGCCAGGATCAGGTTGAGTTACCATTACCTGTCGCAGGTGGCTGCAGGTGACAGATCTCCCAATCCTGAGCACTCCAGGTGCAAACTCAGTGAGCAGGAACTGCGGCATGATCTCCCACATTACATCACCGAATGCCCAGTTATTAGACCTTTCAGACCAGTTGGCATGAAGTACCTGGAGCTTTGCAATTACTATATTCACTCTCGTGTTCTTGAAGATATCCTCACAGTGTACCCAAAATTTGCCACTTCAGGCTACTAAACATATGGCCCTGTATGACTAACCATCCTGCGAGATGGGGACCTTTAGTATCACTGCTGCCTTATTCACTCTTGTGTTGATGATGATATCCCCATAACGAACCCAGAGTCCGCCAGTGCAGACTATTTATCACATGCTTCTGTACGACTATCCATCCTGTGTGATGGGGATTTTTTGCATCTAATTTAGCTTTAGAAATTTTGCATCATTTAGCTTTTGGTCATACTGTACTCCCCTTCATATAGTCTAGGGTAGCTGCACAAATGCAGATGTACCTAATATATTAATACTGACTTACATAGGCAGAACATTGTTTACATTACCTTCATAAAGAAAATAGGCTAAATCCGAAATTTTGGTATTAAAGCACTTACACATGTATTGGGTCTTTCTTTCACCAAATTCAACCACTAAGGCATTGTACTAAGTTTCTCCAAATTTTATATTACTATTAAATTAAACTTCTAAATCTAAATCTAGATAATACAGTATATGTTTATAATGATCAC
Source organism: Procambarus clarkii (assembly GCF_040958095.1). Taxonomy (NCBI): domain Eukaryota; kingdom Metazoa; phylum Arthropoda; class Malacostraca; order Decapoda; family Cambaridae; genus Procambarus; species Procambarus clarkii. The sequence goes on along the minus strand of NC_091160.1, from coordinate 53,836,711 downwards.
GTCGTATGTTATCACCATACTCTCTCTTATTTAAACAATGTTCAGAAATGTTGTGTAAACTAACTCAAGTATAAACATATAGCAATTTACGAATAAATTTGTTGACTCCATTAAAAACATGTTTAACCTGAAACAGAATATCGTGTGCAACTATGACTGGAGTTGTACTGAAGGAGTTTCACTGGAACTCTCTGTTTCAATATTATATTTAACAGGGCTTGTCTTAGGACTCCTCCTTGAGGTATGGTGAGTTTACACAGCTTAGCATGAGGAAAAATAAAGGAAACTGTAGAAGGCATATTAGGCTATACGGGGGTACCTCTTATTTATATACATCCAAACTCATTCATTTTTTAAACAATCTACATTGATTTCCTGCACTATATTCTAATCATCAGTAAACTGGTAAATGTTGCTATTCAATTTAGTGTCTAAGTCATTCATTCAAGTTCAAGTAAGTTTATTGAGAAAACGAAAATCTCAAAAAGGATAGAGTAGATTAGGCTATTTCTACCCTAGTCTACATAAGGTCCCTCAAGGGCTCACAAACCCATACAGTACACAATTATTAATCATATTCTATATTTCCAATGGTAATCACATGGCATACTGTGAGATCTCTTATTGATTATGCTGCCCATATGTCTTGATATCTGTACTGTTTTGCAGACTAAACAAGTTGGAGAAGGTTCAAAATGAAATCATGCGAATAATCCCAAGAAGATTCTCTTGGCCCAAGAACTACTATTACTGAGATAATAATGATATAATTGAACTTACAGAGTACTGAGGATAGAATTTCAGAGATAAATGAAGCTTCGTAAATCATTCATATCTATAGTAAACAACAGAGGTCCCAGGACAGAGCCTTTAATTGACATTAATACTTCATCCCGTGCCATAGCTGTGCTTAAGACTTTCCCAGTGTTGACTGCTGCTAATGTCCAAGTCCACCTGGGGTGTTTCCACGGGAGACATCTCCCGTCACGCAGGGTGCAGTCGCGCCTCCACATATCTCCAGTATCAGCTCTTGATACTGGTAATGGCTCAAAAGGGCAACCACTTACGGGCTATTCATGCCCGTGCCACCTCTTGGGTGACTTAATCTTTATCAATCAATTGGGATGTTTCCGAGACTACACAGATTCTCGCCTCGGGCCGGACAAAGAAGTACACCATTTCACAGCCTAGTTAAGATCAGTTTACATTATGACAACTTTACGGGCTATTAACGCCCGTGACACCTTTCGGGTGACTTAATCTACATCAATCAGTCAATAAATTATGACATAACTCGCTAGTGATTGCCAGAACGCTTCATTAAGTGACAGTTTAACATTTGAAATCATTCACGTTGACAGAAGTATTTGACGCAGGTGATATAACTGACAGACTTAAACAGGACAAAGACGCTGTCATGGGTGACTTTAATTTTAGCGGAATAAACTGGTTGAACAAAACAGGAAATAGTGAAGCAGAAGATTTTCTAGAATTAATTGACGATTGCTTTCTTACGCAACACATTAAGGAACCAACACGGGAAAATAATATTTTAGATTTAGTGTTAACTAACAGGGAAACGCAAATTAATGACATCGAAATAGGGAGTGAGCTAGGGAGCAGTGATCACAAAGAAATCAGATTTAGCATAGAATGGAATAGACCAGTAGGAGAAAATTCTGTTAAAGTGCCAGATTTTCGAAAAGCTGATTTTAATAGCCTAAGAAATTTTTTGGGTCAAATTGATTGGAAAGGCTTGGGTATGGGGTGTGGGCCGGTCTTGGAGCGAGACATGAACCCAGCGATAGGTGACTTAAATGGGGATTTCGATGTGGATTCAATATATAACTTATTTAAGAATATTCTAAACAAAGCACAGGAACGTAGTATACCATACAAATTGAATAGATCGTATACTAATGACCCAAAGTGGATAACAAAGAATTTGAAGAACCTTATAGGTAAAAAGAGAGCTTGGTACAAAAGGATTAAAAATGGGGAGGTCACTTTAGAACAGGAATTCGTACAACTGGTTAGAAATGTTAAAAAAGAGATAAGGAAAGCAAAAAGGAACTCTGAAGTTCGCATAGCAGGGCAAGCAAAGACAAATCCTAAAGGGTTTTTTCAGTTATATCGTACTAAGACTAGGGAAAGGATAGGTCCATTAAAAACTGAGACAGGTCAAATAACAGATAGTGATGAAGAGATGAGTAGTATTTTTAATAAATATTTTGTATCTGTATTTACTAAAGAGGAACTTAACAATATGCCTTCAGCCGAACAAGTCTATGTGGGTGGGGACGAGGACAGGTTGACGAGTTTAGCAGTTACCAGGGAGGATGTTCTTAAACAAATAGTAAAACTCAAACCAAACAAATCCCCAGGGCCGGATGAAGTGTTTGCTAGGGTGCTTAAAGAATGCAAAGAGGAGCTTTGTGACCCACTGTCAACCATATTTAATAAATCAATAGAGTCAGGCAGAGTGCCAGAGTTTTGGAAAGTTGCTAATGTGATACCAGTTTTTAAGAAAGGAGATAGATCACTTGCGTCTAACTATCGACCAATTAGCCTAACGTCTATTGTGGGAAAGTTACTCGAATCTATAATAGCAAATAAAATTCGTCTTCATCTTGAAAAACATAAATTAATAATTGAGTCGCAACATGGTTTTATAAATGGCCGTTCATGTTTAACAAATTTGTTATCTTTTTATTCTAGCATTGTTGAGGCAGTTGATAGTGATAAGGATTGCGATGTTGTATACCTTGACTTTAGCAAAGCTTTTGATACAGTGCCACATGAAAAACTGATTAAAAAAATAGAGTCTCATGGTATTGGGGGTGCTATATTAAGCTGGATTAGGGCATGGCTATACCAAAGGAAACAGAGAGTTAGTATAAATGGAATCAAGTCAGAGTGGGAAAATGTTGTAAGTGGAGTGCCTCAAGGCTCTGTCCTGGGACCTCTGTTGTTTATAATATATATAAATGATTTAGATTCAGGTTTGAGTAGCAACATTTGCAAATTTGCCGATGATACGAAAATCGGTAGGGAAATTAATTCGGAGGAGGACTCACTATCACTTCAAGTTGATCTAGATAGGGTTTTGAAATGGTCAAAGGATTGGCAGATGCAGTTTAAGAACATAAGAACATAAGAACAAAGGTAACTGCAGAAGGCCTATTGGCCCATACGAGGCAGCTCCTATTCTATAACCACCCAATCCCACTCATATACTTGTCCAACCCGTGCTTGAAACAATCGAGGGACCCCACCTCCACAATGTTACGCGGCAATTGGTTCCACAAATCAACAACCCTGTTACTGAACCAGTATTTACCCAAGTCTTTCCTAAATCTAAACTTATCCAATTTATATCCATTGTTTCGTGTTCTGTCCTGTGTTGATACTTTTAATACCCTATTAATATCCCCCCGGTTATGTCCATTCATCCACTTGTAAACCTCTATCATGTCACCCCTAACTCTTCGCCTTTCCAGTGAATGCAACTTAAGCTTTGTTAATCTTTCTTCATATGAAAGATTTCTAATTTGGGGAATTAACTTAGTCATCCTACGCTGGACACGTTCAAGTGAATTTATATCCATTCTATAATATGGCGACCAAAACTGAACTGCATAATCTAAATGGGGCCTAACTAGAGCAAGATATAGCTTGAGAACCACACCAGGTGTCTTGTTACTAACGCTGCGATTAATAAATCCAAGTGTCCGATTTGCCTTATTACGAACATTTATGCATTGATCCTTTTGTTTTAAATTCTTACTAATCATAACTCCCAGATCCCTTTCGCAATCCGACTTCGCAATCACAACACCATCTAGCTCGTATCTTGTAACTCTATCATCATTACCTAACCTCAGAACTTTACATTTATCAGCATTAAACTGCATCTGCCAATCCTTTGACCATTTCAAAACCCTATCTAGATCAACTTGAAGTGATAGTGAGTCCTCCTCCGAATTAATTTCCCTACCGATTTTCGTATCATCGGCAAATTTGCAAATGTTGCTACTCAAACCTGAATCTAAATCATTTATATATATTATAAACAACAGAGGTCCCAGGACAGAGCCTTGAGGCACTCCACTTACAACATTTTCCCACTCTGACTTGATTCCATTTATACTAACTCTCTGTTTCCTTTGGTATAGCCATGCCCTAATCCAGCTTAATATAGCACCCCCAATACCATGAGACTCTATTTTTTTAATCAGTCTTTCATGTGGCACTGTATCAAAAGCTTTGCTAAAGTCAAGGTATACAACATCGCAATCCTTACCACTATCAACTGCCTCAACAATGCTAGAATAAAAAGATAACAAATTTGTTAAACATGAACGGCCATTTATAAAACCATGTTGCGACTCAATTATTAATTTATGTTTTTCAAGATGAAGACGAATTTTATTTGCTATTATAGATTCGAGTAACTTTCCCACAATAGACGTTAGGCTAATTGGTCGATAGTTAGACGCAAGTGATCTATCTCCTTTCTTAAAAACTGGTATCACATTAGCAACTTTCCAAAACTCTGGCACTCTGCCTGACTCTATTGATTTATTAAATATGGTTGACAGTGGGTCACAAAGCTCCTCTTTGCATTCTTTAAGCACCCTAGCAAACACTTCAACCGGCCCTGGGGATTTGTTTGGTTTGAGTTTTACTATTTGTTTAAGAACATCCTCCCTGGTAACTGCTAAACTCGTCAACCTGTCCTCGTCCCCACCCACATAGACTTGTTCGGCTGAAGGCATATTGTTAAGTTCCTCTTTAGTAAATACAGATACAAAATATTTATTAAAAATACTACTCATCTCTTCATCACTATCTGTTATTTGACCTGTCTCAGTTTTTAATGGACCTATCCTTTCCCTAGTCTTAGTACGATATAACTGAAAAAACCCTTTAGGATTTGTCTTTGCTTGCCCTGCTATGCGAACTTCATAGTTTCTTTTTGCTTTCCTTATCTCTTTTTTAACATTTCTAACCAGTTGTACGAATTCCTGTTCTAAAGTGACCTCCCCATTTTTAATCCTTTTGTACCAAGCTCTCTTTTTACCTATAAGGTTCTTCAAATTCTTTGTTATCCACTTTGGGTCATTAGTATACGATCTATTCAATTTGTATGGTATACTACGTTCCTGTGCTTTGTTTAGAATATTCTTAAATAAGTTATATATTGAATCCACATCGAAATCCCCATTTAAGTCACCTATCGCTGGGTTCATGTCTCGCTCCAAGACCGGCCCACACCCCATACACAAGCCTTTCCAATCAATTTGACCCAAAAAATTTCTTAGGCTATTAAAATCAGCTTTTCGAAAATCTGGCACTTTAACAGAATTTTCTCCTACTGGTCTATTCCATTCTATGCTAAATCTGATTTCTTTGTGATCACTGCTCCCTAGCTCACTCCCTATTTCGATGTCATTAATTTGCGTTTCCCTGTTAGTTAACACTAAATCTAAAATATTATTTTCCCGTGTTGGTTCCTTAATGTGTTGCGTAAGAAAGCAATCGTCAATTAATTCTAGAAAATCTTCTGCTTCACTATTCCCTGTTTTGTTCAACCAGTTTATTCCGCTAAAATTAAAGTCACCCATGACATAAATACTGTTAGATCTAGATGCTCTAGATATTTCATCCCATAGATGCTTTGCTTCCATTCTGTCTAAATTTGGTGGCCTATATATTACTCCTATTATAATATTATTAGCTTTTTCGTTTAATTCAATCCAAATAGTTTCTGTGTGTGGCTCTGTTTTGATTCCCTCTTTGAGACTACATTTCAAATTGTCCCTAACATATATGGCTACTCCACCTCCTCGTCTAATATATCTATCTGTGTGAAATAGTTTAAATCCATATATTTGATATTCAGCTAATAGTTCTCTATTTTCTACATTCATCCACGTTTCGGTAAGTGCAATAATATCTATTTTTTCTGTGCAGACAAGAGCATTTAATTCGTTAATTTTATTTCTTAGACTTCTACTGTTAGTGTAATATACCCTAAGTGAATTGTTATTTTGCGGACCTTCTCTTTCCCTGATCGTTTTGCCAATTCCTTTCTCCCACAAACACATACTTTTATTACCTCCTTCCTCCAAATCAATTCCCATACCTCTATCTACTAACAGTTTAAACCCAAACAAACACCTCTAACCACTTCTTCTAGCGAGTTCGCAACAGCAACAACCCCAGCTCTCGATAGATGCACCCCATCACGAGCATACATTTCATTTCTTCCATAGAAGTGTTCCCAGTTGTCTATGAAAGATATTGCATTTGATTTGCAATATCTTTCCAGCCGGCAATTGACACCAAGTGCCCTCGATATCCATTCATTTCCCACTCCCTTTCTTGGAAGAATGCCACATATGATCGGGATTCCTCCCTTGCTCCTAACTAACTCTATGGCTGTTTTATACCTCTGAATCAGTTCCTCACTCCTGACTCGACCAACATCATTTCCTCCCACGCTAATGCAAATAATGGGATTGTTCCCATTACCAGCCATAATATCATTCATGTTGTTTATAATATCACCAATGCCAGCTCCGGGATAGCAAACCCTTAACCTGTTCCCCCTATCTCTAGCACAAAACGTTCTATCCAAATACCTTATCTGGGAATCTCCCACAACTAATGTTTGCTTAGGTACTTCCTTTACTTTCTGAGGGGCCTGCGCTTCCTTTCTCTTCGTTGCTTTCCCTTTTGCGCGATCCACAGTCTCTCCACAGCACTCGTCCTCCAAAACGTCAAATGAATTTGAAGTTGCTATGGCGTTTGAAGGCGGCTTTATCAAAGTCTTCTTAAGGCCCCTGTCTTTCGCAACTCTCCAAGACGAGGTCCCTTTACTGCTGGTCTCCTCCTTCGTTACTTCTCTTAGTTTTTTAAGCTGACGCACCTCCTCCCGCAGAGAGTCCAACTCTGTCCTCAGGGCTCCCACTAGAGTAACCAGGTCCTTCACTACAACTTCCATATTGCTATAACAACACTCAGGAGCTCCGGTTAACACAACCTCTCACTGTGACTTCACCTGACCGACTCGCTAGCTGATGAATGTAAAGTTTAATGCTGATAAATGTAAAGTTCTGAGGTTAGGTAATGATGATAGAGTTACAAGATACGAGCTAGATGGTGTTGTGATTGCGAAGTCGGATTGCGAAAGGGATCTGGGAGTTATGATTAGTAAGAATTTAAAACAAAAGGATCAATGCATAAATGTTCGTAATAAGGCAAATCGGACACTTGGATTTATTAATCGCAGCGTTAGTAACAAGACACCTGGTGTGGTTCTCAAGCTATATCTTGCTCTAGTTAGGCCCCATTTAGATTATGCAGTTCAGTTTTGGTCGCCATATTATAGAATGGATATAAATTCACTTGAACGTGTCCAGCGTAGGATGACTAAGTTAATTCCCCAAATTAGAAATCTTTCATATGAAGAAAGATTAACAAAGCTTAAGTTGCATTCACTGGAAAGGCGAAGAGTTAGGGGTGACATGATAGAGGTTTACAAGTGGATGAATGGACATAACCGGGGGGATATTAATAGGGTATTAAAAGTATCAACACAGGACAGAACACGAAACAATGGATATAAATTGGATAAGTTTAGATTTAGGAAAGACTTGGGTAAATACTGGTTCAGTAACAGGGTTGTTGATTTGTGGAACCAATTGCCGCGTAACATTGTGGAGGTGGGGTCCCTCGATTGTTTCAAGCACGGGTTGGACAAGTATATGAGTGGGATTGGGTGGTTATAGAATAGGAGCTGCCTCGTATGGGCCAATAGGCCTTCTGCAGTTACATAAGAACATAAGAACATAAGAACAAAGGTAACTGCAGAAGGCCTATTGGCCCATACGAGGCAGCTCCTATTCTATAACCACCCAATCCCACTCATATACTTGTCCAACCCGTGCTTGAAACAATCGAGGGACCCCACCTCCACAATGTTACGCGGCAATTGGTTCCACAAATCAACAACCCTGTTACTGAACCAGTATTTACCCAAGTCTTTCCTAAATCTAAACTTATCCAATTTATATCCATTGTTTCGTGTTCTGTCCTGTGTTGATACTTTTAATACCCTATTAATATCCCCCCGGTTATGTCCATTCATCCACTTGTAAACCTCTATCATGTCACCCCTAACTCTTCGCCTTTCCAGTGAATGCAACTTAAGCTTTGTTAATCTTTCTTCATATGAAAGATTTCTAATTTGGGGAATTAACTTAGTCATCCTACGCTGGACACGTTCAAGTGAATTTATATCCATTCTGTAATATGGCGACCAAAACTGAACTGCATAATCTAAATGGGGCCTAACTAGAGCAAGATATAGCTTGAGAACCACATAAGAACATAAGAACATAAGAACAAAGGTAACTGCAGAAGGCCTATTGGCCCATACGAGGCAGCTCCTATTCTATAACCACCCAATCCCACTCATATACTTGTCCAACCCGTGCTTGAAACAATCGAGGGACCCCACCTCCACAATGTTACGCGGCAATTGGTTCCACAAATCAACAACCCTGTTACTGAACCAGTATTTACCCAAGTCTTTCCTAAATCTAAACTTATCCAATTTATATCCATTGTTTCGTGTTCTGTCCTGTGTTGATACTTTTAATACCCTATTAATATCCCCCCGGTTATGTCCATTCATCCACTTGTAAACCTCTATCATGTCACCCCTAACTCTTCGCCTTTCCAGTGAATGCAACTTAAGCTTTGTTAATCTTTCTTCATATGAAAGATTTCTAATTTGGGGAATTAACTTAGTCATCCTACGCTGGACACGTTCAAGTGAATTTATATCCATTCTATAATATGGCGACCAAAACTGAACTGCATAATCTAAATGGGGCCTAACTAGAGCAAGATATAGCTTGAGAACCACACCAGGTGTCTTGTTACTAACGCTGCGATTAATAAATCCAAGTGTCCGATTTGCCTTATTACGAACATTTATGCATTGATCCTTTTGTTTTAAATTCTTACTAATCATAACTCCCAGATCCCTTTCGCAATCCGACTTCGCAATCACAACACCATCTAGCTCGTATCTTGTAACTCTATCATCATTACCTAACCTCAGAACTTTACATTTATCAGCATTAAACTGCATCTGCCAATCCTTTGACCATTTCAAAACCCTATCTAGATCAACTTGAAGTGATAGTGAGTCCTCCTCCGAATTAATTTCCCTACCGATTTTCGTATCATCGGCAAATTTGCAAATGTTGCTACTCAAACCTGAATCTAAATCATTTATATATATTATAAACAACAGAGGTCCCAGGACAGAGCCTTGAGGCACTCCACTTACAACATTTTCCCACTCTGACTTGATTCCATTTATACTAACTCTCTGTTTCCTTTGGTATAGCCATGCCCTAATCCAGCTTAATATAGCACCCCCAATACCATGAGACTCTATTTTTTTAATCAGTCTTTCATGTGGCACTGTATCAAAAGCTTTGCTAAAGTCAAGGTATACAACATCGCAATCCTTACCACTATCAACTGCCTCAACAATGCTAGAATAAAAAGATAACAAATTTGTTAAACATGAACGGCCATTTATAAAACCATGTTGCGACTCAATTATTAATTTATGTTTTTCAAGATGAAGACGAATTTTATTTGCTATTATAGATTCGAGTAACTTTCCCACAATAGACGTTAGGCTAATTGGTCGATAGTTAGACGCAAGTGATCTATCTCCTTTCTTAAAAACTGGTATCACATTAGCAACTTTCCAAAACTCTGGCACTCTGCCTGACTCTATTGATTTATTAAATATGGTTGACAGTGGGTCACAAAGCTCCTCTTTGCATTCTTTAAGCACCCTGGCAAACACTTCATCCGGCCCTGGGGATTTGTTTGGTTTGAGTTTTACTATTTGTTTAAGAACATCCTCCCTGGTAACTGCTAAACTCGTCAACCTGTCCTCGTCCCCACCCACATAGACTTGTTCGGCTGAAGGCATATTGTTAAGTTCCTCTTTAGTAAATACAGATACAAAATATTTATTAAAAATACTACTCATCTCTTCATCACAATCTGTTATTTGACCTGTCTCAGTTTTTAATGGACCTATCCTTTCCCTAGTCTTAGTACGATATAACTGAAAAAACCCTTTAGGATTTGTCTTTGCTTGCCCTGCTATGCGAACTTCATAGTTTCTTTTTGCTTTCCTTATCTCTTTTTTAACATTTCTAACCAGTTGTACGAATTCCTGTTCTAAAGTGACCTCCCCATTTTTAATCCTTTTGTACCAAGCTCTCTTTTTACCTATAAGGTTCTTCAAATTCTTTGTTATCCACTTTGGGTCATTAGTATTCGATCTATTCAATTTGTATGGTATACTACGTTCCTGTGCTTTGTTTAGAATATTCTTAAATAAGTTATATATTGAATCCACATCGAAATCCCCATTTAAGTCACCTATCGCTGGGTTTCTGTCTCGCTCCAAGACCGGCCCACACCCCATACCCAAGACTTTCCAATCAATTTGACCCAAAAAATTTCTTAGGCTATTAAAATCAGCTTTTCGAAAATCTGGCACTTTAACAGAATTTTCTCCTACTGGTCTATTCCATTCTATGCTAAATCTGATTTCTTTGTGATCACTGCTCCCTAGCTCACTCCCTATTTCGATGTCATTAATTTGCGTTTCCCTGTTAGTTAACACTAAATCTAAAATATTATTTTCCCGTGTTGGTTCCTTAATGTGTTGCGTAAGAAAGCAATCGTCAATTAATTCTAGAAAATCTTCTGCTTCACTATTCCCTGTTTTGTTACCTTTGTTCTTATGTTCTTATGTTCTTAAATGTAATTCTGATCAGCTTCCACATATACTTTATACACACACATACACGCACATACACATACACATACATACATACATACACACACATACATACACATATATTTGTCTCTTTTACTCTGACAGGGGTGAGATAGCTGACAGAGAAACTAGTGTGCAATTAGGAACTTAACCACTGAAGGTGATTAAGATGCTTCTACAAGCTCAGGTCCCTGTTTGTGAAGGAACCTACATAAATCTTAGTTACCAACTATTTTTTTTTACTCTTTCCTGCTGTTATCTCAACACTCGTCCACAATATGCTGATATACTGGTCTTCTACTATGTAATGACACCAACGCTCCTCTATCATTAAAAACACAGGCATTACTATTATTTACTACTTTTCTTTAAGCTCGCTAATACTGCTTGAAGTTCAACCTGCGATGAAGATACATTGTCACTTTAAGCGGTGTCCAATAACAGTATCTACGGTGCTGATGTCACTAATCTATGCGTGCGATGAGTCACAATAACGTGGCTGAAGTATGTTGACCAGGCCACACACTAGAAGGTAAAGGGACGACGACGTTTCGGTCCGTCCTGGGCCATTCTCAAGTCACTTTTCTACTCTCTAATGATGTCCAATAACAATATATACGGTGACGATGCCAGTGTTCTACTCTAATGATATCCAATAACAGTATCTACAGTGCCGATGTCAGTGAATTCCCTAATCAAGACATTCCGTCCTTAGCTATATATTGAGTAATCACAATAAACAGTTAGTGTTTAATTAATGCAATTTTCTAGTTACACAATCATATATTGCCCTTAATTGCCCTAATCAAGGCAAGTCTGTATCTTTTTATTTTGTAGGGGGAACACTCTCCACCATTACATTCCTCCCATTTTGGTAGTTGTTGTTTTAGATTCAGCTACTGGGAACACTTAGGAGGGTAGAAATAGCCTAAGCTACTCCATCCCTTTGAGATGTATTCTCTTGTCTCAATAAACATACTTCAACTTGAACTCGGAACAAAATATCCATGTAGCACGGGTTATAGTGAGCCCGTAATTGAGTTTGGTTATTCACGATAACTTTGTTATTGTGATATTTGGGTCAGAGTTTTAAATGAAGGTAGAGTTTCCTTCTTTTCGCAATGGTTTTAGTCTTTAGTTTTAATAACATTATCTTGGTGGCGGATATAGATGCACAATGTTCACTAGTGCGTCCCATTCTTCAACTGCTTTGTTAACCATTGTTGTGGATTTTGTATTTATTTTATTTATTTAATTTATATACAAGAGTTCTTACATTCTTGTACAGTCACTAGCACGCATAGCGTTTTAGGCAGAACCTTAATTAATCCTAATTTTTCCCAGGAATACGACCCGCCAAATCATTTAACAACCAGGTATCTATTCACTGATGGTAAACAGAGGCTACAGTTAAGGATTGGCGCCAAATAAATCCTTCCCGGCCAGGATATGAACCTAGGCCAAAGTGCTCGCGAAACGCCATGCGAGTGAGCTACCACTTCGCCACGGGGCCCATAGATTTAATGCAGCTGCTCCAGGTGGTTGAATGTTGAGTTTGATGTGCAGGGCTTCAGTTGCTTCACATAATAGTAAGTGATGCAAAAGTGGCATTTCTGCACCTGTTCCACATATATGACACCCTTTAACTATTGGGTTTATTACCTCCCAGCAGCACTTGTAGCCAAGTCTTAGTTTGTGTATGGCTACTGCAATGTCCCTGTATAGCTTTTATCCAGGGTTGAAAGAGGATTGATTGATTGATGAAGATTAAGCCACCCAAAAGGTGGCACTCGCATGAATAGCCCGTAAGTGGTGGCCCTTTTGAGCCATTACCAGTATCAAGATCTGATACTAGAGATCTGTGGAGGAGCAAGTGCACCCTGCGTGACGGGAGATGTCTCCCGTGTTGAAAGAGGATTGCCCAGTGGCTTTGTACCACATCGCGGTGGGTCTGCCTTCCGTTATATCTTGAGGTTATCTTGAGATGATTTCGGGGCTTTAGTGTCCCCGCGGCCCGGTCCTCAACCAGGCCTCCACCCCCCGGAAGCAGCCCGTGACAGCTGACTAACTCCCAGGTACCTATTTACTGCTAGGTAACAGGGGCATTCAGGGTGAAAGAAACTTTGCCCATTTGTTTCTGCCTCGTGCGGGAATCGAATCCGCGCCACAGAATTACGAGTCCTGCACGCTATCCACCAGGCTACGAGGCCCCTGTTACTTTGGCTCTGTGGCGACTTTTGACAGTCAGGAATATTTTCTTCTTGATTTGCTCCTTAATCTGTGAGAAACTTGACGGTATTTTTACCTGTACCCATGGTGGTGTTAATTGTTTCTCATATAACAAAATACACTCATTAGCGTCCCCTGCCCTCGTTAGCCTAATTGGAGAATAAATATTTACCTCAGAAATTATCCCTAATAATCTGTAAGTGTAGTTCCTTCCTCATTACCTCAATCAGAATTTCTCTGCAATCCTAAGATTAGTTTCAGGGCTTCGTTTTGCAACTTTTCTAACTAAATCAACAGCTCTGTTCCATTCGGGTTTGAAACTGGTTCTTGGGTTATGGAACAAATTATCAGGTAACCTAGTAGTCGTTGGATCACTAGATTGTTTCAAGAGTAGGTTAGACACAGATATGAGTGAGTTTGGGTGGGTATAAATAGGAGGATGGGGGAATAGGGGCTCGACCCCGAGTCCTTTGCCCATACCTGTACAAGGACCTGACATCTTCGTTCAGGTCGGTGTTCTATCCCTGTCCGTCTAAGTAGTTAGGAAATGTATATGTTTATCTCTCAGAATGTTCGGTAATATGTTTACTGCTTGTGATGTGTGTCTATGTATGTATTAACACGATGTACTGAACGGGGTGAGAATAGCTTGAGCTACCTCATCCCTTTATGTGTATTTTACCTCAATAAACTTATTTCAATTTCAATTTCCAAGTAGTTGGGCACCATTCCTTCCCTCCGTCCTATCCTAAATCTTAATCCCTTCCAAAGGTTATATTGTCCTAATGGCTTAGCGCTTTTTCCTGATAATTACTTTACCTCTCCTTATCCCCAAGTGTGACCTGAGAACGTAGACTACTCTGCTGTTTCACAAGGGATCAGGGTATATTATTTGTTCGTCGAGTTTCAATATATTCCTTTATATACATGCGTTAACCAGCGAATGTTGTTACATATTTATGGTTAAAACTGTTCAATCTTTCAATAACCAATTTGCTCGATGACTCTCCAATCATTGTGTGACCGTTCCACCTGTCCAACCTTGTTACTGTTTAACGTACTTCTTAACGTAATTCTTATGGTGTTTACGGGTTATTCATGCCCGTGCCACCTCTTGGGTGTCTTAATCTTTATCAATCAATATCCACAATATCCAGGATTGGCTTTGGCTCGACGTCGAATCGATGTTGATGACGTTACTTTAACGTTGAATTGGCGTTGCTCCTGGATAATTGTTCCCACTGGGGTGGGTTCATTAAAACGAGGTCATTACATTACCATAAACTACCGCTTCATAGCGATATATGAACCTTCATTTGTTTCATTAAGAGAGAGAGAGAGAGAGAGAAGATTAAGCCACTCAAAAGGTGGCACGGGCATGAATAGCCCATAAGTGGTGGCCCTTTTGAGCCATTTCCAGTATCAATAGATGATACTGGAGATCTGTGGAGGTGCGACTGCACCCTGCGTGACGGGAGATGTCTCCCGTGTGTTTCATTAAGATAGAGATAGATAGATAAAGATTAAGCCACCCAAGAGGTGGCACGGGCATGAATAGCCCGTAAGTGGTACAATTTTTTTTTCCCCAGTGTTCTGAGGTTGCATTTAACCATCAAGCTGTTATCGTGGGGGAGGATACTGCTTCACAGTCTTTATGAGGGTGTCCAGCTGCTGGACACCATTGTTGACCAGGAGAGTGGCTGTGTTGATGGCTTCAGGGTGGCCACTGCATGATTCAGGAACTCTTAAAGCTCTTCTAAGGTCATTGGTTGCTTCACATTCCAGAAGATAGTGAAGTAATGGCTTTTCTGTGACAGTTTGGCAGAAGATGCACTCACTCTGTCGGGGTTCACCAATCTCCCAGTTGCATCTGTAACCTAGACGTAGTCTATATAGCCTAACTGCTATTTCCCTGTGGATTCCTTTTGGGATATTTAACCTTTCTAATTTGGTTGCCTGAAGATACCATGTTGCAGATGGCGAACCTTCAGCTATTCTCTGGTGCAGGTAGGCTTTGTTGAGATGTGAGAGTTTTTTGGTGATGATGTTTTTTATGTTCTCTAGGCTGGGTTGAATTGTTTTATGTATCACTGGATGACGAGTTGCCAATTTAGCAATTTCATCAGCTTTTTCATTTAATGGGATTCCAATATGGGATGGGATCCAGTTTAAAGTTATGTTGAGGCCTTTGCCTTTAGCGACTGCTCCTTGATACAAAATGGTGGTAATTATTTCCACATTATCTTTCCATTGTTTTTGTCCTAGTATTTGAAGTGCAGCTTTTGAGTCTGTGTGTATGATTGCATTTTGAGTGTTTTGTGCAATCACATATGCGAATGCCTGTTGTATGGCAAACAGCTCAGTTTGGGTTGATGATACTAGTCCTCCCAGTCTCCAATATGCCTGAACGCTGGTCGTGCAAAGAGCAGCGCCAGCACTCTCATTTTCTGTGTCCACCGATCCGTCTGTGAAGATGTGGGTGGCTCCTGCTACTGCTATGCTATACATTTGCTCTTCTATTATGCGCCTTAGGATTGTTGGATCATAGGCAGCCTTTTTCATTGGGAGACTTTCTATACTATTTTGAAAGTAGGCTCTTCCCACGGCGCGGAAGGAGTGTAATTTGGGTGTGGATGATCACCCTCTCTATCAAGAATCATGTTTTTTAAATGTAGTCTGTTTAGGACTTTTCCAGCTCTTGCAACCCAAGAGTTTCCATTGTTTTGGCCTAGTCCAACCACCAAAGCCTACCATACTGGGATTGGATCAGAAGAAATAATTATCTTACTGATAATTGTAGCTGTCCTTTGTGATATTCTTTCTTGTAGAGAGGGCAAACCCGTCTCCAGTCTAAGAGTTTCAAGCCTGGTCCACATGGGGGCTCCCAGTGAAGCTCTCATAGCATTGTTTTAGGCAACTTCAAGCTTTTTCCACTGTTGGTGTGATAGATTTGTGAGTGCAGGTGCGGCATAATCGGTCACTGATCTGACTGCCTGTACATAGTATGTGCGAAGGACTTGCAGATTGGCTCCTCCAGAAAGGGAGGTTAGCGACCTGAGGATTGCCGTCCGGGCCGCAGTTCGCTCTCTCAAGTATGTGACCTCAGCATTAAAATTCATGTGTGTGTCCAGGATGATTCCTAGATACTGATAGGTGTCGACCCATTCTATTGGTTGACCCTGTACTGTGAGTTGGATGTTGGGCTTCGCTATTTTTATGGGCATGGCCTTTGACTTTGAGGGGTTGAGTTTGATCCCAATCTGTTTTGCCTCTTTACTGATGCAGTCTAAGCATTTGGGTGCAAGGCGCGCCGCATCCCTTCCTTTTATGATGATGACAAAGTCGTCCGCGTAGTTTAGCAGCCTGCAGTGATGTGGGAGTTTCAACCTCATTATTCTTTCCATTAAACAGTTGAAGAGAAGAGGGCTAAGAATACCTCCTTGCGGTGTACCATTTTCATGTCTTTTGTACTCAGAGACTGTGCCATGAAGTTTTACTCTTGCTTCTCTGTTTATGAGACAGTTTTTGGTCCAGGAGAGCAGGTTGCCTTTGACCTCTTTGTCAATGAGGCAGCAGAGAATAGCTGGGGCGCTAGTCAGTTCAAAGGCTTTTTCGAGGTCCAGGAATATCAGCATTCCTGGTCTGTCATTCAAGTGGGCTAACAGAGTTGTAATACATTCCACTGTGCCAACCCCTCTTCTATAGGCATACATATCATGGTGCAGTTTAGGTATTTTCCACTCCAGTCTGTTGAGTGCCATTCTGTCAGCCGTCTTGGCTGCACAGCTTTGGAGAGAGATGGGCCTGGGATTAGCTGGATCTTTTGGTTTTGGGATCGGCACTATGTCTGCTCTATTCCAAGCAGAAGGTCTAGTTTGAGAAGTCCAGGCTAAATTAATTAACCTTAGGTATGCAGCGTCTCCCTATGGGCCGAGGTTTCTAATCATTTTATAGGTTATTTTGTCGGCTCCAGGGGATGTATCCTTGGAGATTTTCTTAGCCCGATTGAGCTCATCCAGTGTGAAGGGGGCATTAGTGTCAGAGACTTCTTCACATGCTGTAAGGATTCTGTGCCACCTTTCTTCCTCTAGTCCGGTCTGTACTGCTAATACATCTGGTGGAAGTTGATTGCTGGCTGCTCTCTCTGCAAACCTGGTTGCCAGTACTTCGGCTTCCTGTTGAGGATCTTTGGGGTGTGGAGCTTTAGGTGTTTTATTCCCTTTGGCCCGGTGAATTTTCTGCCACATCTCCCCGAGAGAGGTGTGTTCATTCAGGTGTGAACACCATTCTAGCCACTTTTGTACTTTTATTTGTCTGGTCTCTCGATGTACATGTTCCTTGACCTCACAAAGTAAGATCCTGTTGCGGTCACTTGGCTGCTTTTTGTATAGCTTTCTAGTTCTATTGAGTCTATGGTTGAGTTCTTTGACACGTTCGCAATAGTACCAATGATCTTTATGGTGTCCGGTGGACTGTTTTTTCAGTGGGATTGAGTGGTTGGCTGCACATTGAATCGCTTTGACAAATTCTTGTTCTGCCTGATTAATGTCTTCGGGAAGATCATAGTTTCTTTGCCACTCTGAAATGAGGTTTTGAAATCGGTCCCAGTTTGCTAAAGCAAAGTTCCAGGCTTCAGATGGAGGCGGAGGTGGGGTGGGTAGGTCTAACTGAAGATCAATTTGGACCCCATAGTGGTCGCTTGTGAGTGTGGGCTCAACTGACCATGTTGCTGCATCTCTTAGGGAGGCTGAAACGAAGGTTAGGTCTAATCTGCCTCCTTGGATGTGGGTAGGTTCATTCTTGTTTAGGATTTGTATTTCTGGAAGCTGGTCCAGTAGATGTGTAATGTGTATGCCGGCTTCATTTGTTTTGTTCGAGCCCAGTGCCAATTGATGATGGGCATTAAAATCTCCACAAATGATTGTGTTTGTTGTTGTCGCGTGTCCAAATAACACAGAGAGATCCATTTCGGCTTGTGGAGACCTGTACACATTGAACACTTCAAGTTTGTCGTGTCTTAGCTCAATGGTGACTCCCATTACCTCTGTCCCTGTCCACAATTGGGTGGGGCTGGTTATGGATTTGGAGATCAGGTCACATTTTACATAGATTGCATGTTTCATTAAACAGTTCGAAGTGTTATATGAACAAGTCGTCAGCTGTCCTGGAAGCTTCTGTGTAGTGTCATTAATCAGCCATTATCCCCAACCACTTGGGCTGGACGGTAGAGCGACGGTTTTTTTTGTTATTACTACATTACGTACATCTGCATTAGTGCAGCTACCCTAGACTATATGAAGGGGCACGAGAGACATCTCCCGTCACGCAGGGTGCAGTCGCACCTCCACAGATCTCCAGTATCAGCTCTTGATACTGGTAATGGCTCCAAAGGGCCACCACTTACGGGCTATTCATGCTCGTGCCACCTTTTGGGTGGCTTAATCTTCATCAATCAATATGAAGGGGAGTACAGCTGCCCTAGACTATATGAAGGGGAGTACAGCTGCCCTAGACTATATGAAGGGGGAGTACACCTGCCCTAGACTATATGAAGGGGAGTACAGCTGCCCTAGACTATATGAAGGGGAGTACACCTGCCCTAGACTATATGAAGGGGAGTACAGCTGCCCTAGACTATATGAAGGTGAGTACAGCTGCCCTAGACTATATGAAGGGGAGTACAGCTGCCCTAGACTATATGAAGGGGAGTACAGCTGCCCTAGACTATATGAAGGGGGAGTACAGCTGCCCTAGACTATATGAAGGGGAGTACAGCTGCCCTAGACTATATGAAGGGGGAGTACAGCTGCCCTAGACTATATGAAGAGGAGTACAGCTGCCCTAGACTATATGAAGGGGAGTACACCTGCCCTAGACTATATGAAGGGGAGTACAGCTGCCCTAGACTATATGAAGGGGGAGTACAGCTGCCCTAGACTATATGAAGGGGAGTACAGCTGCCCTAGACTATATGAAGGGGAGTACAGCTGCCCTAGACTATATGAAGGGGAGTACACCTGCCCTAGACTATATGAAGGGGAGTACACCTGCCCTAGACTATATGAAGGGGAGTACAGCTGCCCTAGACTATATGAAGGGGGAGTACAGCTGCCCTAGACTATATGAAGGGGAGTACAGCTGCCCTAGACTATATGAAGGGGAGTATAGCTGCCCTAGACTATATGAAGGGGAGTACAGCTGCCCTAGACTATATGAAGGGGAGTACAGCTGCCCTAGACTATATGAAGGGGGAGTACCGCTGCCCTAGACTATATGAAGGGGAATACAGCTGTCCTAGACTATATGAAGGGGAGTACAGCTGCCCCTGACTATACGAAGGGGAGTACAGCTGCCCTAGACTATATGAAGGGGAGTACAGCTGCCCTAGACTATATGAAGGGGGAGTACACCTGCCCTAGACTATATGAAGGGGAGTACACCTGCCCTAGACTATATGAAGGGGAGTACAGCTGCCCTAGACTATATGATGGGGGAGTACAGCTGCCCTAGACTATATGAAGGGGAGTACAGCTGCCCTAGACTATATAAAGGGGAGTACAGCTGCCCTAGACTATATGAAGGGGAGTACACCTGCCCTAGACTATATGAAGGGGAGTACAGCTGCCCTAGACTATATGAAGGGGGAGTACAGCTGCCCTAGACTATATGAAGGGGAGTACAGCTGCCCTAGACTATATGAAGGGGAGTACAGCTGCCCTAGACTATATGAAGGGGGAGTACAGCTGCCCTAGACTATATGAAGGGGGAGTACCGCTGCCTTAGACTATATGAAGGGGAGTACAGCTGCCCAAGACTATATGAAGGGGGAGTACAGCTGCCCTAGACTATATGAAGGGGAGTACAGCTGCCCTAGACTATATGAAGGGGGAGTACACCTGCCCTAGACTATATGAAGGGGGGAGTACACCTGCCCTAGACTATATGAAGGGGGGAGTACAGCTAACCTAGACTATATGAAGGGGAGTACACCTGAGTAGGGAAGATGAGGACTACAACCGCATGCGCCATCTGCCAGGTGGCACTCACGTGAGTGGCACCTGGACAGATGGCGCGCAGGTGTCTAGTCCTCAATGGTTTTGAGGGAATTTCCCGGAAGTTTGGCGCGTGCCGGAGGTAAGTGGAGCGCGCGGTTCTAGTCCTCGGGGTTTTGGGTATGTGGTCAGGAAAGAGGGAAGCCATGTTGTTGGGGATGTAGGAGAGTATGTGGTAGAGTAAGAAAATATAAGGATAAGAGTGGAATATGAGGTTGCGTGTAGATGAGAGGAGTCCCAACATAGTCTGTTATGTTGTTTGGGGTGGGGGAGGGGTAGGGGAGGGAGGGAGGGAGGGAGGGAAGGGTGAGTGGAGCTTCCCCTCGTCGTGAGACTGCTCGGGTCATTTCCGGTTAGACAAACCATTAGCCCCCTTACAGGAAGCCCTAAGTGTGAGAGGATGAGAGAGTAGAGTCCAGCAGGAGGGATGTGTACCATTACCCTTAAGCGTTTTTCAATGTCCGCGGAGGGGTGAGCGTACTGGTCACTGGTTAGAGGGTAACTGAAAAGACTTTTCCAAGTAGTTTGGATATATCTCCTCAGACATGGCGGAAGTGGTTGGGCATCCATTACCCACTGTGTTTCGCTATGGTCCGCGACTCTCTCTCTCTCTCTGTCTCTCTGTCTCTCTGTCTGCCTCTCTCTCTCTCTGTCTCTCTCTCTCTCTTTCTTTCTCTCTGTCTCTCTGTCTGCCTCTCTCTCTCTCTGTCTCTCTCTCTCTCTTTCTTTCTCTCTCTCTCTCTCTCTCTCTCTGTCTCTCTGTCTCTCTCTCTCTCTCTCTCTCTCTCTCTCTCTCTCTCTCTCTCTCTCTCTCTCTCTCTCTCTCTGTCTCTCTGTCTCTCTGTCTCTCTCTCTCTCTCTCTCTCTCTCTCTCTCTCTCTCTCTCTCTCTTTCTCTCTGTCTCTGTCTCTCTGTCTCTCTATCTCTCTGTCTACCTCTCTCTCTCTCTCTCTCTCTCTCTCTCTCTCTCTCTCTCTCTCTCTCTCTCTCTCTCTCTCTCTCTCTCTCTCTCTCTCTCTCTCTCTCTCCCTCTGTCTCTCTGTCTCTCTGTCTCTCTGTCTCTCTGTCTCTCTCTCTCTCTCTCTCTCTCTCTGTCTCTCTCTTTCTCTCTCTCTCTCTCTCTCTCTCTCTCTCTCTCTCTCTCTCTCTCTCTCTCTCTCTCTCTCTCTCTCTCTCTCTCTCTCACCCTCTCTAAAGTCCACCACACGGCACTTCACTTAGTAAACTCAGTCAAAGTCAGTAGGTTAGTGTTTACTAAAAGAGAGAAACATTTCACATCGTCACGGAGACGCGATCTCTACTTACAAATTATTCTTGTTAACTGTGATCACAACATCTGCAAATAAATATCATTGAAATGTATGCATGTTTACTCAATCTCCATCACCTCTTCGTCCTACATCCATTACTGCTGTGCAGAGGTTGTATCACACAACTGGCGTTATCATAGCAAGACTCCTGAATGAATGAACCGGCAGCCCCTTTCGCTGAGGTCCAACCTTCGTGGTGGTTTGAGGCGTAGTGAGATGGACGAGGTAATGGGCCGGCCTTACCCTCTCCCCGTCCACCCCCACCAAACCCGTACCCCTACCACCCCCCTCCATGGCCAAACCATCACTGCTCCCTTCCCAGACCAGATGTTCTGTGCTAAGCCTTAGTATCATCATTCTTTGCTCAAATAACATTTTTTTTAAGAATATCCAGTCATAAGCCGGTCTTCAATCTTATTATTATAACAAATCTTAATTTGATGTAAACACAACTGCGTGGGATATACATAACAGTCACTGGTTTCTCTCTCTCTCTTTCTCTCTCTCTCTCTCGCTCTCTCTCTCTCTCTCTCCAGATCATTTAATAGTTGGGGAAAGTACCATCATTTCCTTTCTCCTGCTGCCGCTGTTCACGTATCTTTCTCCATTTCACTTAGACTTACGGCACACCAGAGGATTGACGACTAATGTCAATTTTTGAGGCCCCATCACTCTCACCCTTATAACCTTGTAAGGTAACACGACCAATATGATGACATCGTTCTTTGCTCAAATATCATTAATGTAACGTGGACAATATACTAACTTCGTTCTTTGCCCAATATCATTTTAAGAGTAACGAGCAACTTTCTGTCCGATGTCTGAATAATGAAATGTAAACCATGTTTAACACCATCCAAACACAATAAAAGATTAGCACAAGCTTGTTTAGTTCTTGTATCACATAACGTAACGTAAGCTTTTATTCAACAACTGATAGACATAGCATAATATAGCTTCATATTCACGGTGGTAAAACAAACATACACATCACGGTCAGTCCTCGCTTTACCTCAAACGCGCCGTTCATTCTCTCTCCATTAGGCGAGTAAACATATATACGACAATATGGAAAAACACAGTCTTGATACTATTATTAAATTGACTTGTTCATTATCCCCGAGTTCAAGGCTGTCTCTCTTAAGACCTACATCATCCAATGTAAACACCAATCGATGAGAATAAGACCGGGTGAGTCGATAGTGAAATAGCTCTGGACTATGTCTATTTTCAGTTCTTGTAACACAGTCAATGTAGCGTAATGGGAAACCAGTCTTTCTACTGCCTACATAAATAGCGTTTGAAAATGTATGCAAGTCTAGACAAACTCCTATCGCCCTTACATTCTAACACAAATAAAATATTAGCACACGATTGCATCGCATTATATCATCATTAAGTAACGTGGAGATCAACTTTCTGGCTGTTGTCCGAATATCATTATTGAAATGTGAACTCCATTTAGCCAAACACAATATCTCCATTACATCTCATAGCATATGAATATTACGGTATACCAGTTTTAACCCATTATAACACAATGTAACGTAACGTAACGCAAATCAACTTTCTACAGACCAAATATCGTTTTTAAATGAAAGTATGACTTAGTCCATCTTTATTACATCTCTCACCATATAAAATATTGGCGTCTACCCCTTTTAGCCCTCTGTAACACAATGTAACGCAACGTAACGTAACGCAAATCAACTTTTTGCAGTCCAAAATGTCATTTTGAAACGGAAAGTGAGGGATTAGTCCTTATTCATTACATCTCTCACCATATAAAATATTGGCCTCTACCCCTTTTAGCCCTCTGTAACACAATGTAACGCAACGTAACGTAACGCAAATCAACTTTTTGCAGTCCAAAATGTCATTTTGAAACGGAAAGTGAGGGTTAGCCCATCTCCATTACATCTCTTACCATATAAATAATTGATGTCTACCCCTTTTAGCCCTCTGTAACACAATGTAACACAACGTAACGTATCGCAAATCGACTTTTTGCAGTCCAAAATGTCATTTTTAAATGAAAGTATGACTTAGCACATCTCTTACCATATAATATTGACCTCTACCAGTTTTAGCCCTCTAACACAATGTAACGTAACGCAAATCAACTTTTACAGCCCAAAATGACATTTTTAAATAAAGTAGGACTTAGTCCATCTCCATTACATCTCCTTCCATATGAATATTACGGTCTACCAGTTTTAGCCCTCTGTAACACAATGTAACGTAACAGGGAAAATCAACTTTGTCGGATGTGCAAATAACATTATTGAAAATGTCATCCATGTTTAGCCATTACATCCAAACACAAGACAAATATTACCACTTTCTTGAGAAACTTATATGTGGAGATCATATCTCCAGAGTCCACACAATAAGCCACACATCACACATCTGTTTTCAAATCGCAGCTCGCATCTAATTTAATGTTATTTTTTTTTGCAGAAACTACGTTTTTGAGAATATGCTCAATGTCGGCAATTACTATTCGTATCATCATCAATCTCCTTTCAGTCAACAAATTCACATTTCATATCGCGTGTGTAGATTAGAGAGAGAGAGAAGGCAAACATAGCTTGCAGCTAGTCAAAACTTATCATAACAGATATGATTTCACAGAGTTTTCAACCTTTGCCAGTTTTTCAATGTTTTCTCTTCACTCGTGCTAAGTGAGTCAGACAAAAATGTGACATTTCATTTCATTATTAGCCATGCAATATGCTATTAGCTAGGTAGTCAAAACATATAACAAGCATTATTTCACAGGAATTTTTTCTAGCAAATATGCTTCCTTTAAGCAGTTCAACACATCAAACACCAGCAGCCCGCGAAATTCCCTTTAGTCAATAATCATCCTTTACAGTATTTCTTGACTAAAATAGCATTCCAAAACATAAGTGGTCATTTTTATTCTCACTGTCGCACTATAGTCAATAATTTGTTTCGCAGAGTGGCAAGTTATGCATAGTGACGAGATTTCATGGTGTGCATAGTTTAAGAGAGTTCACACTGTATTAATTACGGTCATGAATATCTTATGTTATGTTTATGAAGATCATCACTTCTTATTTTTATCATTTTCTTGCTCCCCAGCTTTACAGTCTTCTCATATTCTTTTTCAAATAAAGTTTGCTTACTGTTTTCCAGTAGATCGGCTTCACATTACATATATTAATCAATTTTCAAATTCAGTTCAGTTTCTTTTCAATATCGCAGCTTTGCTGCCCCCATGCCCGTATCTAGTTCAAGACCTCTTATTATCAATGTCATTAATAGGGATATCATCAACCATGTATTGAATGTCTCAGACATTCAGTTAACAACGTAGTAAGTGTTTAATGAACGTGAGTATCACTTCATGTGCGCTCATTTTAGTTTAGTTTTAAGTTTTCCATCTTGAATTAATACTACTATTGGATAGCTCAGACATTCAGTTAACATCTCAGTAAGTGAAAATCTCTTCATGTGGGCTCATTTTTAGTTTAGGATAAGGTTTTTCCATCGTGAAATACTATTATCAGTAACCAGGTATTAGATGACACTACCATTCAGTTTACAACTCAGTAACTGTTTACTGAACATTGTTATCCATCCATGCAACCTCATTTTTTAGTTTTAAGTTTCTACATCGTAAAAAATAAAATATTACTATCACCAGCCATGTATCGGGTAGCTCAACCATTCAGTTTACAGCTCAGTAACTGTTTACTGAACATAGACATCCCTCCATGCGAGCTCATTTTTTAGTTTAAAGTTTCTCCATCGTAAAAAATCAAAATATTACTATCACAAACCATGTATTGGGTGGGTCAACCATCCAGTTTACATCTCAGTAACAGTTTACTGAACATAGATATCCCTCCATGTGACCTCATTTTTAGTTTAAAGTTTCTCCATCGTAAATAAAAATAAAATATTACTATCACAAACCTTGTATTGGCCAGCTCCGGCATTCAGTTTACAACTCAGTAAGTGTTTACTGAATGCAAAATCGCTACATATGTGCTAATTTAGTTTAAAGTTTCTCAATCTTAAAATATTACTGTCTTCATCAACCATACTATCATCAACACCGTATCGGGCTGTCGGACATTCAGTTATCCACTCGGTGAGTGTTTACTGAACGTCGAAATCATTTCCTGTGTGCCCATTTTTTACTTGAACCCGTCTCCACTCCAAACCAGTCAGGACCTGCGGTGCTGACTCGGACCGCAGGTCTACTCAGGTTTGAGATCTACTCAAACCACCCCTGATGATGGGGAGAGTTTGCTGCCGTCTGGGCTGAGCTGCCTCGACAACTAAGGTTACGTCCTCCTGACACTGCACCACCTCCAGAAGTAGGAGAGTGCCTGGTGGAGAATGTCATCACCTCTGTGTTTACCGGCGGCACACACACCTGCTACAACGGCACCTTCCTCCAAGCAACAGACCTGGGGGTACAGCCTCAACTTGGTCAATGGTTTAAACTTATCCAACGACTGTATCGTTTTTTCAACTCACTACATCAACAGACCGGCAATCAGCATTGTAAACAAGACAACACACAATCTTACTACTATATTGACGGCCAGTTAACAGTTTAACAACTGAACTACGGTCACTTCCCTGAGAGACAGTGAACAGTAAAGTGCACCTAAAGGAGTGGCGTCTCCAGAAGAGCGATACAAACTACGAGACAGAAACAAGTAACTCCATCTATTGGTCTCAGGTGCCATTAACAGACCGATACACCCACCCTCGACAGAGTCCAGCGAGTCTTCGGTCTCGGGTGAATATTGGTGTGTTACTTAAGCTTTAATGTTTGTTAATATATATATATATATAAGACAGTGAGTATGGTTGAAATAGTAAAATATAAATATATATGTATGAAAGGACAGTAAATACTGTGCATAAATGAACAAATCCACAAGGGCCGTGACGAGGATTCGAACCTGCGTCCGGGAGCATCCCAGACACTGCCTGAATCGACTGAGCTACGACAGGGTAAAAAGGGTTGAAGCCGAAGTTCTACTGAACTTACTTAACAGTGCTTGTAATACTGTGCATGTTGCAACAGTGGTCATTGAAGTTCTTGTGTTGACTTGTTTAACAGCAATTACGCAACATCCCTCGGACTGGTGTTGTGTTTTATTCATAGTGTTGAGCTCAGCTTTAGTGTAAACATTAATATATATATATATATATATATATATATATATATATATATATATATATATATATATATATATATATATATATATATATATAAATCATTGTTCTGATATTGCATATAAATATTCAAATAAGTAAAATTTTAAGTTTTAAGTAAAATATATAAAAACACTAACTACTAGGCTACTAGGCGTTTACTAACAATGGGTGTTTGATCAATGGCTTAAGACTTTTCAGCCTTGAGAGGAGTATTAACACCTCCCCCCCCCCCCATCTACAATAGCTCACTGATCAACTATTAAGTAAACTCTAGGGTGTATTCACCCCCCCCCTGTGTATATAACCCCCTTGCCCTTGTGTATGTTGTGTATTGATACTTGACAATATTCAAATGAGATTTACAAGATTTAGCTTTACATTCTATTATTTACAAGATTTTAAATACTAGGCTATGTATTCTCTCAAACCCAATGTACCTTCTTGTATATAAATAAATAAATGTTGATTCTGGATGTGTGAACAATTTAGTCCTCGGTGTTGATCTTGGTATATATATAATAAATAAATTGATTTATATATTTATTTACATGTGTGTGTGTGAAGATACAACGACCCATTGTGTGGGGGAAAACCGCCTCGTGGGATTTATTGATTTATTTACAATTTATTACTTTACATTAATTTATATAGAATTTATTTCTTACATTAATTTATTTGTTTCGATAGTGGACTGTATAAGTTTATTCCCACAAATCGTTTCCTACACAAGCTGGGTGGGGGGGGGGGGTTATTAATGTAATAGTCTATCAATCAGAATTATCGATTGGTAGACAATTCACTACAATGTTACTAGGTGTTAAGACTACATATGCTAGTAAATACTGGGGAAGCCTTATCTGATAAGAAGGCTTCAGCATTTTGTTGGTGTAGAGTAAGTGTGTAGCCCGCTAGTCACGTGGTCAAACAGCAGCAATATTAACTGCATATTGTATGGAAAGTTAGTAATGTGTCGGTTTTTCCGATACATTGCATTTCTAGCCAATTTTAGGTAGGATATTTCAATGTACGTTACTCTTATTTATTTGTATGTAAACAAAGTAATAAGGAAAATTTGAAAAATATACAAATCACTTTTTTATATTATTTTATATTGTTTTGCCTATAATAAATGCTTAACATTGTGTCTTGGCATTTCTTTAATGATATATTTGTTTTTAAATAAACTGATCTATAAACAAATGTTGTGTATGTGTTTATTCATTATCCAGGAAATGTCATCTGCAAGGTGAAATATGATATATTGTTGATAAAAGAGTTTCAAGGTCCACCATTATTTAAACAGACTTAACCATTGGAGTGCGCAGTTAATACTAATACTAATAATATAACTTGTTGCCAGAGATACTTGTTGCCAAGTCGTATTGCAGCTGTGACACTGTCTGTTAGACAACCGAGATTGTTACTCTCCCCATGCAAGTGTTTTGTTTGACACACTTCATTGTGTCAAACAACAGACCTATTGCTAGTTCATGTTTGTACTCTTTATATGATGCTGTTGGATCTTGGATTTATCCCAGCGTAGCTAGTCCGGTTTAACCTGTCATTAGAGAGATGAGACTAGGAGGGGGAGATGAGGAAGAAATGAGACTGCGAGAGAGAGATGAGTAAGAGAGTGAGAGCTAGATAAGTAAGGGAGGGAGAGATAAGTAAGGGAGGTTCAGAGAAGAATGAATCTTCTTGATTCACAAACCATATGTGTTCGCTGAAGTGTTTCTTGTGGTGCTCCCACAGTGAGAGATAAGTCTTGCCCCTCCCACCAATGACAGTACGCCCCCTCCCCATGCAACACCCCGGCCCTCCCCCACCGGGGTAGAGTGCCAGGCCAGTATATAACCATGCACGACACTGACCTCAGCACCACACCAGCCCTCAGAAGCCACCGTTCACCCTTCCAGCACCTGTGGAGTCCAGGTGGGTCTGCTTAGTGTCCAGGTGGGTCTGCTTATAGTGTCCAGGTGGGTCTGCTTATAGTGTCCAGGTGGGTCTGCTTATAGTGCAGCTATAAGCTATTGACTCAGTAGCTACAGCTGAGCTACTGAGCCAGCCTTAAAAATGGAAGGATCCCAAGGCAACTAACCGCTACCCAATGGAACATGCCCTTCCCGGAGCATCCACTTGAGCACTGGAAAATTAGGTGATCCACGCCCTGAGTCATATGAACTGTTTACAACACTAACTATGGATGTAACGGGGAGGATTTACTGGGCCCCAATCCTTAACTGTAGCCTCTGTTCATCCAGGTTGTGAATAGGTACCTGGTTGTTAAACGATTTGGCGGGTCGTATTCCAGGGAAAATTAGGATTAAGGTCCTGTCCGAAACGCTATGCGTGCTAGTGATTGTACAAAAATGTAAGAACTCTTGTTTATATAAATAAATAAAATATAAATAAATAAATAAAACATTTCACATGCGGCTCCTAATGCCCAAGGTGAATAAAATCACGTCACCCCTCCCTCTATACCCACTCATGTCTACCCTCCTCACACTTCCTCTACCTGGTCCAGTCACACTCACTATTTTTTGTTTTACCTCCCTTCACGTATAAGTATGTATACTGGTGTATAATTATCAACATGTGTGGTGAACAAGTGTATATACTCGGGTCTGTATTGTCATACAGCATATCACTCACATACTCAGATATAGCCACAACAATGCTCTACGTCCCCTCCTCCCCCCCCCCCCAAGTCACAGCTTTTGCATAGATTATGTTGTCATAAGGAATTGGTACAGTGGTTGCTTCCTGCATCCAGATACATTGTGTGGTTGCGTGTCGCGGTGGAGGTTCAGTATGGCGCCAACAGCAGCCCCGGATTCTTTGTGTGGTGTTGCCTGCGTCTTGGATCAAGTTCAAGTTCAAAAATTCAAAAAAATTCAAATGTTTATTCAGGTAAAGTACATACATACATTGATACAAATACAAATATTGATGAATTTACAAATATTGGTGATACAAATATTGATGAATTTACAGATAGAGCTAATACATACAATGCCTAAAGCCACTATTACGCAAAGCGTTTCGGGCCGCTCAGTTTCAGGTTTCGTTAAGTATGTCTATTGAAACAAGAACAACTACATTTCAAAGGGATAGAGTAGCTTAGGCTATTTCTCCCCACCCCCCCCCCCCCCTCCTGTCCTGGATCTTTTCTCCTGAGAAGCGGCGCAGTGGAACACTTTGTTATGCGCGTGAAGATGCGCACAATATCGTACATGTTAACTAAACAGATTTCTCAATCGTAACCAATAGCTTGAACGTGGGTTATTATATGTCGTCCGGTATCATACGCTCCTACAGCTGTATTTGGTCAACTGCGTAGTCAACCCTTGAGTCATACCGAATGGTTATTATCCCTGTGGTTGTGACCTTTGAGCTGTGGTTTATGACCTGAGCAGTCATAAACTGGTATTATCCCCCACGGTAGTCAGTGATTATCAAAACAAGGCACCAAGGCGGGCGAATTATGTAGCCTCTCCCCCCCCCCCCCCTCCCATCTTAGTGACCAAGAGTCATACCTAAAATTCATTAGTAGACATTGACATTGGTAGACCTATTAAACATTGATAGACGCGTTCAATTCAACTCTTGTAACAATGCATTTCGGGTACTCTGATCCAAACTAAATTAGCAGCCTGACTTATACCCAGTATAAGCCAATATTCCTCGATACTACCTAAGTAAAATTTGACTGATATTAAATAATAACTTTAGTAATCATTCAAAAAATCCCCAATGACTCAGCGAATGAAGAAATAGCTTAGCCTACTCGGCTACGGCGACCCTTGCTTACTGAAACCATGTTATACGGCTTAACTAAACCATGCCGGACGACTCAACCAAACCATGTGTGACAGCTCTGTCTAAACCCTGTGTGACAGCTCTGTCTAAACCATGTGTGACAGCTCTGTCTAAACCCTGTGTGACAGCTCTGTCTAAACCCTGTCTGACGGCTCTGTCTAAACCCTGTGTGACAGCTCTGTCTAAACCATGTGTGACAGCTCTGTCTAAACCCTGTGTGACAGCTCTGTCTAAACCTTGTGTGACAGCTTTGTCTAAACCCTGTGTGACAGCTCTGTCTAAACCCTGTGTGACAGCTCTCTCTAAACCCTGTGTGACAGCTCTGTCTAAACCATGTGTGACAGCTCTGTCTAAACCATGTGTGACAGCTGTGTCTAAACCATGTCAGACGGTTCTACCCAAAACGTATGACGGACACACATCAGAAAATAATGGAAATGGTGTCACGGTCCGCCCTGAACCATTTTAAAGTCGTTTACAGAAAGAGCGGCAGAGAAAGGCAGCAGAGTGAGGTGAAGGGCGAGAGGTTCACGAGCTGAAAATTGTATTTAATGCCATTTAGATAAAGTATTATGGATGATAACCTCTGGTTGACAATAGGTTGAACAAACTGGCACTTAAATGCCTGCTTTGAATGGCTTTAGCTTAATGTTAAGCTCAGTGAAATAGTCTGGCTTTGCTAAAACAGCTTTTATTGTTATGTTGTGGGTTCGATATCTGCCCTACAAGGGGTAAAGTGCCTGGTGATGTTCAGTCTGCACACAATTGGGAATAAGTTGTATAACCAATTTTATACAGTTTAAACAATTTAAAAATAATTTAAGATTGTACTTGTGATAAGTGTTGTCATTACCACACGAGAAGTGGGCAGCTGTGTTGTGTTGGACGTGGCTGTGAGAAACCAGGTGGTGGTGCTGCAGACGAACGCAAGTCGCAGCCTACACAACACGGTTCACTCACGGATTTTAAAACACGAGAACTTACCAAACCTAACTCAACCTAACTCAACTCAACTTAGCCTAACCCAGTCTAACCTAGCCTAACACAACCTAAACTAATCCAACCTAACCTACCTTAACCCATCCTAATATAGCCAAGCCTAAACAAGTCAAACCTAACCTAGCCTAACCTAACGTAAAATTTACGTAAGTTAACGAAACCTAACCGTCCCTACGATAGCCTAAGCTAATGTATCCAAACCGAACGGTTTTGACCATCAGAAAACGGATATTGTCGAAACGTCTTGTGGATAGACCTTGATCATATTCCTAGACCTGTCTTAGGGAGGAGAGATATAACTCAGTACCTCCAGTGCCGAGAGGCAGGATAACGAGAGGCTTTCACTACCAAACCAGTCACAGGTTATAAGCATCACCAGAGGGGTAACGCACATATCGTAAGATAATATTTCCAAGTGCTTCACACTGAAAACAAACGTGAAAATGCAGGCGATGAGTCACAATAACGTGGCTAAAGTAGATCATATCACTTTTTCACTTTCAAATGTGAAAAATTTAATTAACAAAAACTTGTCAAAATGTATAAAGTATATCAGGACCGCTCCTAGCTATTATATACTGCTCTTAGTTAAACACGCCTTCATCATCAATAGAGAAGTTATCAAAATTTCCTTAAAATTTGATGTCTATGATAATGCTTATCTACATAGGAGATGAAACGAAAATAATCCGAGCGCTTTCGTGATTTAACTCATTTTCAAGGAGAACATGAGAGGGATTATAGAAGGGTGTAGGTGTGTATAACACCTACTCCTGAGTAGACTAAGAAACACAAACAAAACATAAGGAAGTGACATGTAAAATGAATAATGGGAACATGTAAACTGCATTTTAAAATCATACTTAAAGTCACAGGGGTCATGTAAGCCCACACCAAGTATTACCCATCTACGGTCCGTCTAATTACCAAAAACTACCACATGCTACACACGCTTCAGAAAACTTCCTGGCAATACGTTAGTAATGAATAAATATTATATATTTACTCATTACAATGTTGGTGCTGAACATACAACATGAAAAAACATAATTTTAATCCGAAAAAGTATCTTTTTATAAAGAAATTAGACGAAAATAAAAAGCTGGTGACGCCAAATCAAGTCGACGATCCAAGCTTCGGTTAGGTTAGGTTAGGTTTGGTTAAGTTAGGTTAGGTTAGGTTAGGTTAGGATAGGTTAGGATAGGTTAGGTTAGGTCAGCCTAACTTAATATATCATATTTATTCATTACTAACGTATTGCCAGGAAGTTTTCTGAAGCGTGTGTAGTATGTGGTAGTTTTTGGTAATTAGACGGACCCTCTATCTACTGCACTCCTTGAAAACGCGAAATTAAAATCGTTAAATCGCGAAAGCGCTCAGATTTTTTTTCATTTTTCTCTTCTGATACTTACGCATAACTGATCACGTGTTTTTTGTGATTATTCTTTTATCTATAATAATAAAGCGAATATTTACAGTCTATGAACGATATGTAATTCATTTTCCCGTTTTCTTTATTCTGGATGAAGATGTGGCACGTAACAAGTTTGGTGTTTCTTACGGTGTTGACGATGTCGTGGGCTGCTGCCGATGTCGACGAGGACGACGACTTTCTCGGAGATTTCGAACCAAGACGTTCAGGTGATTACCGTACCCAGTCCAATCCCCTACGTGGGTTGGACTGGGTCCGTAAAGGCTACGGATACCACACCAGGAAGTTCCGAAGCCCTCACCGACGCGTCAACAAAATACGCAATGGGCGGGACGTCTAGAGCAACCCTTATGACGAGATTATCTTCCTGTTACCTGCTGTTGAACAACTAAACTTACATCCTAAGGCTGCTGTACTAATTACAGATGAAACACGAGGCTTCCCTATCCCTGGAGCGGAGCGCCTCTGTCGTTATCTTGGACATTATTACAGTGGAGTACAATACCACTGTACCCACCCATATCCCAGGCATGGGTACCACGACCCTGGACGCTGCTGTTATGTGGCAGGTACGTCTCCAAGCCAGAGGTTGTGCCTTCAACCTCTTATATGATGGCCATCTTTAACCACAGCTTCACGACTCATCTAGCGACCAAAACATGGCAGACTTAACAGAGCACCAGAGATATACTCTGAATATTTACTACGTGACATGGAGTGTACGGCAGGTGTGGTGGGAAGCGCAGATGTCTGCTCAGTAGAAGGATCCACCGCCCAGCTGTGACGAAGTGCTTCACTCCACCCTGAAGCCACTCAAATTTTCTACTCATGTTGATCTTGTTTGCTGGGATTTTGGGGGGGCCAAAATCTTTTAAAATAACATCTCTTCGTTAATAATTTTTGTATTATTGTACATGTAAAAATAAAAGTTATAACCGTCTCCTTATTTATTGTTTTTTGTTCTTTAACAGGTCAAAATGCACTCACGGAAGTAAAAAATCAAATTCACAATAATAAGTATATATAAAATTCATAACACAAATTATCGCATCAGGGGGATGAATACACCGAGAAGTGCGTCCCGTTTCACGTTGTATATACAGTGAGATTTTAGTTTAGTCCTGGACACTGTATGGGACTAAAGTATACTGGCTGCTTGGTCAGTAGGCTGTTGTAGTCGCCTTAATAACCCTCCAGAGGATGATAGGCTTTAAGCCTAACACCAGTGCAAGCTGACAGCAATATATATACACGAGAGGGGCTGTATACCATTTATCGAAGTATATATAGTCTACAGTTTACATTAGTAAACCACATCATAGGTAGCTCGTAAAGACTTCAGTCCTTGTTTACAGAAAACTAGTAAGTAATTATCAAAAATAGTCGCCAAGCAAGGGTGACTATGTAATAAGAGAACTAGTAAAACTAACTTGACCACATACACCTAGTTAACCAAACATGAGCCATTAGGAGATAGGTTGCGTCATATAAATCCAGCTTTTGTTATATGAGGACAATGAGTCACAATAACGTGTCAAGGTTGATGATATTCTTGAGAGATATAAGAATTTTGCACTAAGACTGTAATTTTTTGTTGAATTATCTGCATGTCTCTTGCAAATTGTCTATTCAGTATACCTAGGTCATAAAAGTATTTGTGTGTACGACTGATACCATACTACTTGTGAAGGAGGAAATGTATATGTTTATCTCTCAGAATGTTTGGTAATATGTTTATTGTTAGTGATGTGTGTATATGTATGTATTAACACCATGTACTGAACGGGGTGAGAATAGCTTGAACTACCTCAACCCTTTGTGTGTATTTTTCCTCAATAAACTTATTTAAATTTAAATTTCAATAACGTGACTGATGATATGATGACCACACCACACACCTGAAGTTAGAGAAACGGCGACATTTAGGTCCGTCCTGGACAGTTATCAAGTTGTGGGTAACTTGATAATGGTCCAGAACGGACCGAAACGTCGTCGTTTCTCCATCTTGTGATGTGTGGTTTGGTCATCGTACGTCATCTGACGTTCTTGGTTCATCTTAGAGTTTCTTAGATAAAGGACCTGCCCGAAACGCTGCGCGTACTAGTGGCTTTACAAGAATGTAATTACTATGCTATGTATCCTCACAATCCCAATGTACCTTCTTGTATATAAATAAATAAATAAATAAATAAATAAATAAATAAATAAATCTGGGATGAATCCGGCTTACGGCAATGACTTTTTTCATAATATAATTTTAAGGAAATTGGATTTTGTTTATAAAATCATACAATTACCAAGATTTTACATCTCTAGATACATAAAAAGTTAAGAACCTTAGTAAGAAATTATTTATTGGAAAAACATTGGAAAACGTTCCACCATTGCATCCATTTTTTGTCGTTATTAATATGAAGAATATAAAGTTAGAGACCATTGAAGCTCAAGTTCAAGTTCGTTTATTGAGACCATAAAAAACATCTCAAAAGGATAGAGTAACTTAGGCTATTTCTACCCTCCGTTAAAGACATTTTGCTCTATACCTTGTGATGATTTCGTGGCTCAACGTCCCCGCGGCCCGGTTCTCGATCAGGCCTCCTATTTACTGTTGTTTCATGAGTCTTACAATCAAAGAGAACATCAACCAAAAGTGTAACTCATTATCTAAATTTCCAAATCTGAAATTATTTTCTTTTAATATTTGTTAAAACTTTTAACCT
Source organism: Procambarus clarkii (assembly GCF_040958095.1). Classification (NCBI taxonomy): domain Eukaryota; kingdom Metazoa; phylum Arthropoda; class Malacostraca; order Decapoda; family Cambaridae; genus Procambarus; species Procambarus clarkii. The sequence continues at coordinate 53,801,048 of NC_091160.1, read as the reverse complement.
CTCATTTGCAAAGAACATAGGACAAGAAAATATGAATATTTTAATAACTATACTTAGTAGTGACCTAGAGCTAAGGGAATTGCGCAGTCCAAGCGTTACGCATGTTGAACTCTAAGTTTTTGGGGTCCACACACAAGGTTCAGATTATCTCTAGGATGTGTAGAGCGGCGCTACAGTCACTGGAACCCAGTGACTGATGACTGGCTGAACCCTACTAGCTATAAACGGCTGACTGAACTCTACTAGACATAAATGACTGGCTAAACCTTACTAGACATAAACGACTGACTGAACCCTACTAGACATAAACGACTGGCTGAACCCTACTAGCTATAAACGACTGACTGAACCCTACTAGACATAAACGACTGACTGAATCCTACTAGACATAAACGACTGGCTGAACCCTACTAGACATAAACGACTGACTGAACCCTACTAGACATAAATGACTGGCTAAACCTTACTAGACATAAACGACTGACTGAACCCTACTAGACATAAATGACTGGCTAAACCTTACTAGACATAAACGACTGACTGAACCCTACTAGACATAAACGACTGGCTGAACCCTACTAGCTATAAACGACTGACTGAACCCTACTAGACATAAACGACTGACTGAATCCTACTAGACATAAACGACTGGCTGAACCCTACTAGACATAAACGACTGACTGAACCCTACTAGACATAAACGACTGGCTGAACCCTACTAGACATAAATGACTGGCTGAACCCTACTAGCTATAAACGACTGACTGAACCCTACTAGACATAAACGACTGGCTGAATCCTACTAGCTATAAACGACTGACTGAACCCTACTAGACATAAACGACTGACTGAATCCTACTAGACATAAACGACTGGCTGAACCCTACTAGACATAAACGACTGGCTGAACCCTACTAGACATAAACGACTGACTGAACCCTACTAGACATAAACGACTGGCTGAACCCTACTAGACATAAACGACTTACTGAACCCTACTAGACATAAACGACTGGCTGAACCCTACTAGACATAAACGACTGGCTGAACCCTACTAGACATAAATGACTGGCTGAACCCTACTAGACATAAACGACTGGCTGAACCCTACTAGACATAAACGACTGGCTGAACTCTACTAGACATAAACGACTGGCTAAACCTTACTAGACATGAACGACTGGCTGAACCCTTCTAGACATAAACGACTGGCTGAACCCTACTAGACATAAACGACTGGCTGAACCCTACTAGACATAAACGACTGGCTGAACCCTACTAGACATAAACGACTGGCTGAACCCTACTAGACAATAACGACTGGCTGAACCCTACTAGACAATAACGACTGGCTGAACCTTACTAGACATAAACGACTGACTGAACCTTACTAGACATAAACGACTGGCTGAACCCTACTAGACATAAACGACTGACTGAACCCTACTAGACATAAACGACTAGCTGAACCCTACTAGACATAAACGACTGGCTGAACCCTACTAGACAATAACGACTGGCTGAACCCTACTAGACAATAACGACTGGCTGAACCTTACTAGACATAAACGACTGACTGAACCTTACTAGACATAAACGACTAGCTGAACCCTACTCTATATGCGGACTGTTTTACTGTCTGTACATCACGAGGAGTCAATAAGTTCTGTTCTATATAACTGCGCTTAATATAATTCGTAGTGGAGTAGGGTCTATGACCTGTGAGAATTCCATACTCCCTTTACGTCATCGCTACACTATAAAGGTTATAGTATAAACAAACCAAATCTAACCTAACTTTGGTCATTCATAACTCGTTACGGTCACAACTTTGTCACACATAACGGGACAAGGCCACAACTTGGTCAGTATATAACGGCGGGCAAATTCAAATGTAAAATTTAAGTGTGTAATGGCGTAGTTGATCATCGGGTTCATCAGCTTAAGTGGCTTCGCTGCCGGTGCCATTGCTAGATGGCCGCACACGGATTTGTTCCCGGAAAAACTCATGATTCTGAGCACCCATCAGCTCAATTCAACCCGGTTTTGTGAGGAAGAATACATCAGTACTCCAAGACCCAGACAATATCTTGTTTTGAAGGAAACAATTCCGCTTTCTTCTACAATTGACAGAGAAACAACGTTGTTGATTACCTGCTGTCCAGCTGACTGGTATTCTGCGCAACCCAGTACGCAGGCGACCCAAACTCTCGTACCGCACTTTTTTTTTAGGACCGTATCACTGGCCGGGTCACTTAGAGTCTTACCCTGAAGGCCGAGGCGATATCCCACGGGCATTGCCACAAGGGAGCACCTTAGAAGGTGTACTGAGCCTGACAGGGAAAGGTAGACCAAACAGCTCATTTAGGTGTTAGGTATCCCTGATTCCACCTGGGGGAATCATTCTACGACCTCCGTTGGAGGGGAATGAATTTCTCCAGGCCTAGGAGTGTCTCAGGCATTAGGTAGGGCAGTGAGTCGGTCCTCACTACGTGGAGAGAGTCATGGGGAAGGCTAAGAGTAAGAGGAAATGGAGGCAGCTTTCAGACGAGGAGGGACGGTGGACCGAAGTGCAGCAGGCACCGAAGAAAACTGCTATCGAGGCTTCACCACTTGCTTCTACCAGCAAGACAGCAGACGTAATGGACCTAGAGAGGACAGCATCATTCTCACATCAGCCAGTGTCAATGCTTCTCTGTCCACAACACAGCCACAGGACGACAGTATGAGACAGGAGAGGACACCACCAGTCTCACACCAGCCAGTGTCAGACAATGTACCTCTCTCCTCAACACAGCCACAGGACAACAGTATGAGACAGGAGAGGACACCACCAGTCTCACACCAGACATCGCCAGACTCTGCACATCTTCCAAAATTCAAGAAAATGCAGACAGACCACTTTCCTACAGCATATGGAGGTGTAACGGCAATGGAAAAAGAACAACCAGAGCTCAAACTTTCCATTACAGTCAACCTGAAAGGAGAAATAATAATGACACCACAAGACCAACAGACTGCAAATTACTTAGAAAAAGTAAGAGTCCTGCAAGAGAAACCTGTATGCTTGGAAAAGTTGGACCCTTCAGAAAGACGCACACGAGTCGTGCTTTTGGGATACCCAATCGACTTTCCCCTGGATCCAATACTAGAACACAAGCAAATCCTGAATGCGGAACGATGCCGCACAAAAGTAGACAAGACAGCGACACGTCAGGTTCTGGTGACCGTCATGGGACATGTGCCAGAAACATTCAGTCTTGGGAATTGTGGAACATACCGACAGAGACCATACGTCCCAGAACCCCTGCGCTGCTTCAGGTGTCAGAAATACGGCCACCATCAATCACGCTGCACCGGACAGGAGAGATGCAGAGTGTGCAGCCTGAGACATCTAACCAAAGACTGTATAGACAAGCACAAGGCAAACCAGGCCACAACAGCCAAATGTCCAAATTGTAGAGGCAAACATCATGTCTGGAGCACAACCTGCTCTGCACGGAAAGAAAAAGTGCAGACAGCTCTGGCCAGGATAAACACACAGACCAGCACTACATATACCAACACCAACGTCTGGAACACTCGTGCACAGCCACAACAGACACACACTCTCACAGAGCAAAATTTCCCGAATCTATTAATTCCAAATCAGAAAATACACAAAATTGCTCCAACTTTTGTGGTTGGAGCACTCCAACAACTCCAAGTGGTTCCAACAGCAAAAGAAACAGCCACGAGCAATAAATGCAGTCCGACATGCAGCAATACCAACAACAAAGTGATGGAGCACAGTTATGCACAGATTCCAACAATGCCGGGGAGCAATGCAATCACGAGCAATCAATGCAGTCTGATTTGCATCGACACGACATGCGAGGTGGAGAATATAGAGATCGATTCCGAAGAGGGAGTTCTACTAGAACAGGCAACACCAACCGAAACCGTCGTCTGGCCATTACTGTTACAAACCAAAATTACTCGCCCGAGCACGAAGCCGTGAAGTCCACGCCATCTGTGAGTCCGCTCTCAAAAATCCCACAACATGGACAACGCCATCTAGTGATGACGGGAGATGCCGGCAATAAGTGCTGGATGCCTGTCCTAGTCGGCTTGTGACGTAGCTGCTGCTGACCTCTGGTGAGGTGGCGCTTAGACAGTGAACGCCATCTATCGAGCGAAGAGGTGGACGTTTGTGTCTAAGCTAGTAAGTGATGTTTCCTAGTGGTCCCATGTAGTGTCCCAGTACTGATGACGTGTCTGCTTTCACAGAGTCAACCTAGGACGGCTGTGATGAACGGTGAATCAGTCTACCCAAGGCACCCAAGGTCTCTTCACCAGTCTGCCTTGTAGAAGCTGTGAGCCACCCCCGGACGAACTCTGCTGAGTGTGTGATTGCCTGCAACCATTGGTCTAGGCGAGGCAGGTACTGTGTAGTCAACCATTGGTCCAGGCGAGGCAGGTACTGTGTAGTCAACCATTGGTCCAGGCGAGGCAGGTACTGTGTAGTCAACCATTGGTCCAGGCGAGGCAGGTACTGTGTAGTCAACCATTGGTCCAGGCGAGGCAGGTACTGTGTAGTCAACCATTGGTCCAGGCGAGGCAGGTACTGTGTAGTCAACCATTGGTCCAGGCGAGGCAGGTACTGTGTAGTCAACCATTGGTCCAGGCGAGGCAGGTACTGTGTAGTCAACCATTGGTCCAGGCGAGGCAGGTACTGTGTAGTCAACCATTGGTCCAGGCGAGGCAGGTACTGTGTAGTCAACCATTGGTCCAGGCGAGGGAGTTGATATCACACGGGTTACACACAGAAATCACAATAGCGCGATACATCAAATGAACAAATCCACAAGATTCGAACCTTCATCACGGCCCTTGTGGGTTTGTCCATCACACGGTTTGATATGATATGGAGGTTTTGTAGCCTCACCAGTCACACTGCAACATTTAATGAGGCTAGCCAATACGTTGGACAGAGGCAGACATCCTATATTATAGATATAGATTTCTGTGCACGCAAATTAAATTGGTTTAGGATAATCTGTGTATCCTGCGTAGCTGTTTGTATTGAGTAATAATAATATTTGTTAATGTTTTGCCCGAAACGCTGTGCGTATTAATGCCTTTGGGGATAGCATTTACTAACTCTATCTAGAAATCCAACATTGTTTCTAACTCATTTTGTATGTATGTACTTTTATCTGAATAAACATTATTATTATTTATTATTATTATTATTATTATTATGAGTGTGTATTGACAGCTGTGGTGTACCCAGTGGTGTCACACTGGGCCTGGTCAGACGCTGGCTGGCTCAAAGCTGAAGCCTATCAGGATTTTGCTGGTTCCGGCGTCGTCCACCTCACAGGGGGCGTGGCAGCTCTCGTCGGGGCTGTAATTCTTGGGCCCAGAATTGGTCGCTTCGGACCCAACAGCCAGGGGATATGCGGCCACTCCGTCCCGGTTGGTTCCTATCATACAGTTTTAGAATATTAGATCGTCAAGAAATTCTGGTACTATTTGACAGGAACTTTCACGACCAAAGATCACATTCACTCCAAAAAAATATGCCATTTACGGGCTACTCATGCCCGTGCCACCTCTTATGTGGCTTAAGCTACATCAATGGTCGGGAACTAATTGCACACAGTAATGAAGCCTAGTGGTCTTTGTCTATTATTGTTTACTTCTGAAAAAATATATTCTTTTCTTGCAAAACGTGTTCCATATTAAAGGGAAATCTAAAAAAAGTAAATTATAATTTATAATATTATAATTTTTGTGTATTAGCATCAAAAGTGAGTAGATATCAATTCATTAACAAATACATATTTAAATCTCCACATTATTTGAATAATAAATTACTTAAATTGTTTGGTGCTGAGCCTAAGGCCTATCATCCTCTGGAGGATTACTAAGGCCACCACAATAACTTATCCCCTTCAAACATATGTGCAAAATCTGGATGTAACGCCAGGGCTTACTTTACAGCTGGCAGCTCTGGGAGGCTTCATCCTGCTCTTCGGGTTCCTGGCCTTCAACGGAGGGTCCCAAGCGTCCATCAGCCACGAGGGTGATGCTGTAGCTGTTGCCAAGTCCGTGGTGAACACCGTGATCTCTGGGTGTTCAGGAGGCATCACTGTGCTCTTGGTCTACCGCTCCGGGATGTGTTGTCGGCCCTCAACCTGGTCCTTCCTTATGGCTCTTAATGGTTCTCTCACTGGGATGGTGAGCACCCCTCTGGCCGTTGTCACTTGTTTACAACCCAAGCGCTGATAGTGACGTCTAAAGTCTTTATCACACTCAGCACTAGGAGAATTTCGACCAAAATGTTAAAAACATTTTGCATAATTGGAATGAATACATAGTTATTATAGGAATTATTATTATGTAATTAGTATTGGTCGCTTATAATTTATACTCATTCTTAATGCATATTTTGTATGAGGGAAGTCAAACTATGCAACACTACATGTATGCGAGTCAAAACAATCATTTCACCAATGGTAAAAGGAGAAATACTTGGAGTGACTCTGTACACATGCGGCTCGGGCTTATCTTGAGATGATTTCGGGGCTTAGCGTCCCCGCGGCCCGGTCCTCGACCAGGCCTCCTTTTTATTATACATCCCACAGGAAGCAGCCCGTAGCAGCTGTCAAACTCCCAGGTACCTATTTATTGCTAGGTAACAGGATCATCAGGGTGAAAGAAACCTCTTGCCATTTGTCTCCGCCTCCACCGGGGATCGAACCCGGAACCTCAGGACTACGAATCTGAAGCGCTGTCCACTCAGCTGTCAGGTGCTCGGCTTGGGTACAAAAAAATATTACCTGGGAATATGGAATAGGTATTAATGATGATGAAATTAAGTGTAAACTATGTGGTACCTGGTTGATGTGGTTCTGGGAGTTCTTCTACTCCCCAAGCTCGGCCCGAGGCCAGGCTTGACTTGTGAGTTTGGTCCACCAGGCTGTTGCTTGGAGCGGCCCGCAGGCCCACATACCCACCACAGCCCGGTTGGTCCGGCACTCCTTGGAGGAATGTTAAGGTCTCACACCCTCACCCATTATGTTCTTGACTGTCCGTTGATTAATGCATATATAAATAATGAGAGATAAGGACCGTTCCTGAACAAATAGTCTGGATGTGTCACAACGACAAGATTGATGATATTCTGTAAAGATATAAGACTTTTGCACCAAGACCCCCTCCCCGCTCAGCTCGTTGTCGCCGTCTGGGGGCTTAGTGGGCGGCTGCCGGAGTGTGATGCTCCTTGGGACAGTCCTCTGTCCTTTTCTAGCCTTGTGCTCCTGCTGCCGTCCTCTCCAATTCTGCTGGGCATCTTTTCCTTTTCCTTCTGTTTCGTTTTTCTCCCCCCTCTTCTCCTATCTGCTTGCCGTTTCCTGCCGACCTTTTGCTCGTTCTGGTTCTTCCCTTGGACTTCTTCTACTTTGACGCCCGGGTGCTTGAGGAGGCATACTCTTGCACCCGTAGAACTGCGGTACCCGACGTCGAGAGCGAGGGGAACCTTTTATTGTCAATCCCCACTTCGTCACTGAACCCGATCTCGACGGACTGTCGGTTTCTTAAGGTGGCGTTTGTGGGGCGTATACTCACGACGCACCCCTAGGAGGCCCCGACAAGATCGACGATAGCTTCTTGTTGGGTGTCCTGCCTCTAATTGTGGCTCCATGGTGGGTGTGGGGGCACATTCGTGAGTGAATTCGTAATTTCGTCAAGATGATAACCCCTGTTTCGGCTGTTTCTGGCTTACCTTTTCAGGCTCGTGGGGTGGGCGACCAAGCCCCCGAGTCGGTCCGTATTGGAAGACCGGGCTCTGTAGCCTCCGCTGCATTGGGCCCCGACCTTGGTCCTCCTTTGGCCTCTCTGACTCCTTCCCCTGGCTCCCCTCCCTCTGTGGTTGGGTCGAGCCCAAAGCCCCCAGTGGTGACTACCTCGTCCCCTGGCGCGGCTCCTTCTCTAGTTGTTACTACTGCGCCTTTTAACCCCTCTCTCTCTGGGGGTTCTCACCGCCGTTCTCGTCACGGCCGCCCTCGCTCGATTCCTTCCAGTTCTGCTACCTATCAAGCCTTGTTTGGTCCCGCTTCGTGGGCCAAATATTTTGATCTCCTCCCTCTTGATTCTGCGCCTCCTGACGATTTCTCCCTTCATCGACATCTCATTGATTCCGTGGATGCCTCCATTACTTTTAACCCCACTCGTCTCGGTACGCGTGTCGTTGCTGCTCCTTCTCAGGATGCTGCTTCCCGCTTGGCTGCCTTATCCTGCCTTGGCGAGACCCCCGTTCGGGTCTCGAAGAACGTCCAGTTGAATGCCAGTGTTGGCACTATTTTGCTCCCGCCCCATGTTGCGACCGGTGTTCGGGACCTACGCGACTGCCACGACGATATTCGACATATCCTCGCTGCCCAGGGCCATTCTATTCTCCAGGTGGACACGTTTACTCGTCCCCCTCGTGGTAGTCGCCGTCAACCCCTCCGGGTTGTGAAGATTACCTTTGATGGTAGGACCCTTCCACCCTCTGTCATTCTTGCTGGTGCCAGGTGCTCTGTCCAGGAGTACATTCCTTCTCCTCGGCTCTGCAACAAGTGCTGGAGGTTTGGGCATGGTGCCCTCCGCTGCTCCGGGACTGTCTCTCTCTGTCCTTTGTGTGGTGGCGAAGGTCACTCTAAGTCGGAGTGCGCTTCTCCCCAGGCTCGTTGCCTCAACTGCGGTGAGGCCCATCCTACCTTCTCCCGTGCGTGTGTCCATTACAAGCTTGAGGCAGCCGTCCTCAACTTGAAGCACCGGGAGCGTTTATCCTTTCCTGAGGCGAGGCGCCAGGTTCGCCGGCTCCCGCCTTATGCTAATATCTCTTATGCTCGCGTGTTGCGCTCTTCCTCTCCTCGTCCTTCCCGCCTTCCTCAGACTCACAACCGTTTCCGGGCCTTGGACCCTGATGCGCCCACTGCCCCCTCCTCTGTCCCTTTGGGTTCTCTCCCGAAGGATCCTCCTCCTGGTCCTCTGTCTGGGGTTCCCCTTCCTTCTACCCGGTCTGTCGTGTCTTCTGTGTCTCCTTCCTCGTCCCCCTCCGATCCTCCTTCCCATCCTCTTCCTCCATCTATCGGCTCTCCCCGCCGCCTGTCAGTGCGGGCGGATGTCCATCGCTCTCCTAACGGCCGTCGTGTGTGCTCTCGTTCGGCTTCTCCTGTTGAGACACTGGAATCCGTTGCCCGGTACGTAGTTGCTGGGACACCGGTCTCTTTAAGTCAGAAGCGTAAGCCTGGCTCCTCTCCTTCCTCTTCCCCGGCGGGTAAGAAGGCTTCGCTTTCTTCCTCAGCTCCTCCTTCTGGCTCTGTTGCTCCTTCCACTCCCGTTTCAGTGCTTGCGCCCCCTGTTCCTGCTATGGAGGTTTCTTTGGCCCCTGCTTCCCTTTCGGTTGCTGCTCTTGCTGGGGTGCGCTCCTCTCTTTCTACTCCCCCTCTTCCTGCTGCTGTCCTTGACTGCTCCTCTCCGTTGTCTCCTCCTCCTCCTCCTCCTCCTCCTCCTCCGGACCCTGCCCGCCCACCTCTGATCTGTTCTCCCGTTTCCTTCCCTCCGTCTTTGCTCAGTTTACCCATGCCCCCTAACCCTGACTTTGCTGACCCTGATCCTGACCCTGATATTCTTTAACGTGCTCTGTTGGTCTTTCGCCTTTGTTTCTTCCTTGTTCTCTGTTTTTGTCCTTTCTCTTCTCGTCGTTGTCCATTCTTCAATGGAACGTTCGAGGTTATTACACCAATTTCCTCGAACTCCAACTTCTGGTTTCGCGGTTTTCGCCCCTTTGTGTCTGTCTCCAGGAGCCGATGCTTGGTGCTCGTCCTGGTCGTTTTCGTGGCTATTCCTTTCTCTCCCCCCCCCCCAGCCATTGCTGGGGCTTCTAATTCTTCTGCTCTCTTGATTCGGGCTGATGTTCCCTTTGTTCCTTTACTTTTTCCTTCGCCTCTCCATTGTTCTGCTGCTCGTATCTTTGTGGGGAAATGGTACACAGTTTGTTCCATTTATCTCCCCCCGAGTGTCCCGCTCTCTCTTCCTGATTTGAAACACCTCCTAGACTCCTTGCCGGAGCCTGTGCTCCTGCTGGGTGACTTCAATTGTCGTCATTCTGTTTGGGGTGACGTTCTGACGAATACCCGGGGTCGCCTCCTTGAGCCGTTTCTCCTCTCTTCTTCCCTGTCTCTTCTGAATTCTGGTGAGCCCACTCATTTGGACTCTCGAACTCGCACCCTTTCTTGTCTTGATCTTTCTCTCTGCTCTTCTTCTCTTTACTTAGATTTCACATGGCAGGTTCTTGATGACCTCCATGGAAGTGATCATTTCCCCATCCTTGTTTCCTTTTTCTCTTTTCGCCCTTCCCTCTCTTTCCCTAGGTGGCAGTTTGCTAAGGCGGACTGGACCCTATTTTCCCTCAGTGCTACTCTCTCTGACCTCTCCCTTCTGCCCCTCTCTCGCGCTCTCCTCCTTTTTCATGACACTGTCTTCGACGCTGCCCTCCGCTCTATTCCTCGCTCTTCCTCTCGGGGTCCACGGAAGTGCGTTCCCTGGTGGAATGCGGACTGTGCTCGGGCTGTCCGCTGTAAGCGTGCAGCCTGGAAGAAGCACCGCCGTAGGCAGACGACCGATTCTTTTCTTTTCTTTCGGAAAGCGAGTGCGGTGGCCCGTAGGGCCATCCGTACGGCTAAACGTGAATGTTGGGCATCTTATGTCTCGACAATTACGTCCGAAACCCCTCTGGCCCAGATCTGGAAGCGGATCCGCAAGATAGCGGGTAAGTTCGTTCCCGATGTTTCACCGGTCCTTCACCTCCATGATACTCTTGTGGCGGACCCGTTGCAGGTCGCTTCCGAACTGGGTTCCCACTTTTCTTCTGTTAGCTCTGGTCTTCATCTTCCCCAATCTTTCCTACTTCGTAAACCTGTCCTTGAGTCTCGTCCTTTAGATTTCTGCACTCATCTTCAGCTTCCCTATAATGATCCCTTCTCTCTCTCTGAACTTCGTTCTGCCCTGGCCCTCTGCGGTTCTACGGCGGCGGGCTCCGATGGTATTCATTATGAGATGCTTCGCCATCTCCCTCCGAGCACGTCTCGGTATTTACTGAGTCTGTATAATCGGATCTGGGAGTCGTCGTCAGTCCCTGAGGACTGGCTCGATGCCGTTGTCCTCCCTGTTCGCAAACCAGGGTCTCTGGGTACTTCCCCTAAGGACTTTCGCCCTATTGCTCTCACAAGTTGTGTCTGCAAACTCTTTGAACGTATGGTTAACGTTCGTCTGATGTGGTTCCTGGAACACCATCACCTCCTCTCCCCTTCTCAATTTGGTTTCCGCAAGTGCCGCAGCACGACAGATGTCCTGGTGAACTTGGAGGTCTATATACGTACTGCTTTTGCTGCGAAGACCTCCGTTGTTGCCGTCCTTTTTGACCTAGAGAAGGCTTACGACACCACTTGGCGTTATCATATCCTATCTCAACTTCATTCTTTTGGCCTTCGTGGTCATCTCCCTCTCTTTCTCCGCAGCTTCCTCTCTCGTCGTTCCTTTCGGGTGCGCCTTGGTACCACTCTCTCTCCCCCTTTTCAGCAATACGAAGGTGTGCCCCAGGGTAGTGTTCTGAGCAATACTCTTTTTCTGGTTGCCCTCAATGGTCTTCTTTCCTCTCTTCCTTCTGGTGTCTTCTCCGCTCTCTATGTCGATGATCTTACCCTTTGTTGTCAGGGTGATGATTCGCCTCTCCTTCAACGCCGGCTTCAACTTGCGATTGATGCCGTGTCGTCTTGGGCCACAGGTCATGGCTTCAAGTTCTCTACTTCTAAGACTTGTGCCATGACTTTTACGCGGAAACGGGTTGTTCTTCGTCCCTCTTTGTCACTTTATGGTCATCCCCTTGAATACAAAGATTCCGCGAAGCTTTTGGGGTTATTCCTTGACACTCGTTTGTCTTGGTCTCCCCATATCTCTTACCTCCGTGTTGAGTGCTCTAAGTCCCTTACCCTCCTTCGGGTCTTGTCCCATACTTCTTGGGGGGCAGATAGGCGCACTCTCCTTGCTTTACATTCCTCTCTCGTCCTGTCTAAGCTCGATTATGGTTGCCCTGCTTACTCGTCTGCTTCTCCTTCTACTCTTCGCCGTCTTGATGCTTTGCACCATACTGGGTTGCGCCTCAGTTCTGGTGCCTTTCGTTCGACTCCCGTCCTTAGCTTGTATGTTGACACTGGCTTCCTGTCTCTCCAGGACCGCCGTGATCGCTACTGTCTTCGCTATCTTGCGCGGTCCTTGCAACATCCTTCCTCTCGTCTCTGTCGTGCTTTAACTTTTACCCCTCCTGCGGTTCCTGTTCCTCTTCACCACCTCCCTCTTTCTGTCCGGTTATCTCGCCTGCAGGATTCTCTTTCCGTTCGTATTTCTGATGTTTCTCCTCGTGTTGTTCCTTCTTTGCCCCCGTGGAGGGTCCCTCTTCCGCGGTTTTGTACATCCTTGACTCGTATCACTAAAGCTTTTACCCCTCCTACAGTTCTAAAACGCCTTTTCCTCGAGCACTTTTCTTCTCACTCCCGCTCCGTTTCTGTCTTCACCGATGGGTCTAAGTCAGCGGACGGTGTTGGCTACTCTGTTGTTTTTCCTGATCGCACTTATATGTGTCGCTTGCCTCCGGAGACTAGCATCTTTACAGCGGAACTTTATGCTATTCTCTATGCTCTTCGTCTCCTGCTTTCTCGTTCTCAGTCTTCCTTTGTGGTTGTTGTTGACTCTCGTAGTGCCCTCATGGCTCTCGGGTGCTTTAATCCAGTTCATCCGGTAGTTGTCGAGATCCAGCATTGGCTGTTTCTCGTTCACAGTAAATTTAAGTCGGTTGAGTTTTGTTGGGTTCCCAGCCATATTGGCGTGTCTTTAAATGAGCGTGCGGATGCTGCCGCTAAGGAAGCTGTCCGCTCTTGTCCCATCTCTCGTAAAGGCATTCCGTATTCCGACTTTTACCTGGTTATCCATTCCTCAGTCCTTACCCGTTGGCAGGCTTCTTGGTTGTCTGTTACTGGTAACAAGCTACGTACTCTTAAATGTTGTGTTTCCTCGTGGCCGTCCTCCTTCCACCGTAACCGGCGGTGGGAAACAGCTCTAGCGAGGTTGCGTATTGGCCATACTCGCTTAACCCATGGTCACTTGATGGAGCGCCGCCCTGCTCCTTATTGTCCTAGTTGCATTGTCCCTCTTACGGTCGTGCATGTCCTTCTTGAATGTCCTGACTTCCAGGACGAGCGTGTGTCTTGCTTTCCGACCGCCCCTCGCGGTCACCTGTCCCTCGATAGAATTCTTGGTGACTCGGATACTTTTGATATCGTTCGCCTTATGCGTTTTTGTTCTCGTATTGGCATCCTTGGTGATATTTAGCGCCCTCTGATTATTTTGCGTATTTGATGGTGCTACATAGCCTTCCCGGTTTGGTGCCTTCTTTTGATAATTACTTACTTGCACCAAGAGTTTGCGAACATTCAAGCTTGTTCGCATTTTGTGTTGCTCACGTGGCCCCACAATGTGAGGTGATTCCATGAAATATCTATGCCCAAGCTTACCACCAAGTGCTGTCGGGTTGTTGGGGATATAGCTTCGGCTACCAATGACTTTTGTACAGTCGCAGTGGTCGAGTGGTTAAGGAACCAGGTACGCCAAGGTGCATAGTGCTCCTGGCTGCTCCTTATATATATATATATATATATATATATATATATATATATATATATATATATATATATAATATATTTTTGCCCGAAACGCATTGCGTAATAGTGGCTTTAGGCATTGTATGTACTAGCTCTATCTATATATCAATCCATTAATGTAACATCACTTGTATGTATATACCTTACCTGAATAAACATCTGAATCTGAATATATATCCCCCTCCCCGCTCAGCTCGTTGTCGCCGTGTGGGGGCTTCGTGGGCGGCTGCCGGAGTGTGATGCTCCTTAGGACAGTCCTCTGTCCTTTTCTAGCCTTGTGCTCCTGCTGCCGTCCTCTCCAATTCTGCTGGGCACCTTTTCCTTTTCCTTCTGTTTCGTTTTTCTCCCCCCTCTTCTCCTATCTGCTTGCCGTTTCCTGCCGACCTTTTGCTCGTTCTGGTTCTTCCATGGACTTCTTCTGTTTTGACGCCCGGGTGCTTGAGGAGGCATACTCATGCACCCGTAGAACTGCAGTACCCGACGTCAAGAGCTAGGGGAACCTTTTATTGTCAATCCCCACTTCTTCACTGAACCCGATCTCGACGGACTGTCGGTTTCTTAAGGTGGCGTTTGTGGGGCGTAAACTCACGACGCACCCCTAGGAGGCCCCGACAAGATCGGCGATAGCTTCTTGTTGGGTGTCCTGCCTCTAATTGTGGCTCCATGGTGGGTGTGGGGGCACATTCGTGAGTGAATTCTTCTTTTCGTCAAGATGATAACCCCTGTTTCGGCTGCTTCTGGCTTACCTTCTCAGGCTCGTGGGGTGGGCGACCAAGCCCCCCGAGTCGGTCCGTATTGGAAGACCGGGCTCTGTAGCCTCCGCTGCATTGGGCCCCGACCTTGCTCCTCCTTTGGCCTCTCTGACTCCTTGCCCTGGCTCCCCTCCCTCCTCTGTGGTTGGGTCGAGCCCCAAGCCCCCAGTGGTGACTACCTCGTCCCCTGGCGCGGCTCCTTCTCTAGTTGTAACTACTGCGCCTTTTAACCCCTCTCTCTCTGGGGGTTCTCACCGCCGTCCTCGTCACGGCCGCCCTCGCTCGATTCCTTCCAGTTCTGCTACCTATCAAGCCTTGTTTGGTCCCGCTTCGTGGGCCAAATATTTTGATCTCCTCCCTCTTGATTCTGCGCCTCCTGACGATTTCTCCCTTCATCGACATCTCATTGATTCCGTGGATGCCTCCATTACATTCAACCCCACTCGTCTCGGTACACGTGTCATTGCTGCTCCTTCTCAGGATGCTGCTTCCCGCTTGGCTGCCTTATCCTGCCTTGGCGAGACCCCCGTTCGGGTCTCGAAGAACGCTCAGTTGAATGCCAGTGTTGGCACTATTTTGCTCCCGCCCCATGTTGCAACCGGTGTTCGGGACCTGCGCGACTTCCACGACGATATTCTACATATCCTCGCTGCCCAGGGCCATTCTATTCTCCAGGTGGACACGTTTACTCGTCCCCCTCGTGGTAGTCGCCGTCAACCCCTCCGGGTTGTGAAGATTACCTTTGATGGTAGGACCCTTCCACCCTCTGTCATTCTTGCTGGTGCCAGGTGCTCTTGTCCAGGAGTACATTCCTTCTCCTCGGCTCTGCAACAAGTGCTGGAGGTTTGGGCATGGTGCCCTCCGCTGCTCCGGGACTGTCTCTCTCTGTCCTTTGTGTGGTGGCGAAGGTCACTCTAAGTCTGAGTGCACTTCTCCCCAGGCTCGTTGCCTCAACTGCGGTGAGGCCCATCCTACCTTCTCCCGTGCGTGTGTCCATTACAAGCTTGAGGCAGCCGTCCTCAACCTGAAGCACCGGGAGCGTTTATCTTTTCCTGAGGCGAGATGCCAGGTTCGCCGGCTCCCGCCTTATGCTCCTTCCTCTTATGCTCGAGTGTTGCGCTCTTCCTCTCCTCGTCCTTCCCGCCTTCCTCAGACTCACAACCGTTTCCGGGCCTTGGACCCTGATGCGCCCACTGCCCCCTCCTCTGTTCCTTTGGGTTCTCTCCTGAAGGATCCTCCTCCTGGTCCTCTGTCTGGGGTTCCCCTTCCTTCTACCCGGTCTGTCGTGTCTTCTGTGTCTTCTTCCTCGTCCCCCTCCGATCCTCCTTCCCATCCTCTTCCTCCATCTATCGGCTCTCCCCACCGCCTGTCGGTGCGGGCGGATGTCCATCGCTCTCCTAACGGCCGTCGTGTGTGCTCTCGTTCGGCTTCTCCTGTTGAGACACTGGAATCCGTTGCCCGGTACGTAGTTGCTGGGACACCGGTCTCTTTAAGTCAGAAGCGTAAGCCTGGCTCCTCTCCTTCCTCTTCCCCGGCGGGTAAGAAGGCTTCGCTTTCTTCCTCAGCTCCTCCTTCTGGCTCTGTTGCTCCTTCCCCTCCCGTTTCAGTGCTTGCGCCCCCTGTTCCTGCTATGGAGGTTTCTTTGGCCCCTGCTTCCCTTTCGGTTGCTGCTCTTGCTGGGGTGCGCTCCCCTCTTTCTACTCCCCCTCCTCCTGCTGCTGTCCTTGACGGCTCCTCTCCGTTGTCTCCTCCTCTTCCTCCTCCTCCTCCGGACCCTGCCCGCCCACCTCTGATCTGTTCTCCCGTTTCCTTCCCTCCGTCTTTGCTCAGTTTACCCATGCCCCCTAACCCTGACTTTGCTGACCCTGATCCCGACCCTGATATTCTTTAACGTGCTCTGTTGCTCTTTCGCCTTTGTTTCTTCCTTGTTCTCTGTTTTTGTCCTTTCTCTTCTCGTCGTTGTCCATTCTTCAATGGAACGTTCGAGGTTATTACGCCAATTTCCTCGAACTCCAACTTCTGGTTTCGCGGTTTTCGCCCCTTTGTGTCTGTCTCCAGGAGCCGATGCTTGGTGCTCGTCCTGGTCGTTTTCGTGGCTATTCCTTTCTCTCCCCCCCCCCCCCAGCCATTGCTGGGGCTTCTAATTCTTCTGCTCTCTTGATTCGGGCTGATGTTCCCTTTGTTCCTTTACTTTTTCCTTCGCCTCTCCATTGTTCTGCTGCTCGTATCTTTGTGGGGAAATGGTACACAGTTTGTTCCATTTATCTCCCCCCGGGTGTCCCGCTCTCTCTTCCTGATTTGAAACACCTCCTAGACTCCTTGCCGGAGCCTGTGCTCCTGCTGGGTGACTTCAATTGTCGTCATTCTGTTTGGGGTGACGTTCTGACGAATACCCGGGGTCGCCTCCTTGAGCCGTTTCTCCTCTCTTCTTCCCTGTCTCTTCTGAATTCTGGTGAGCCCACTCATTTGGACTCTCGGACTCGCACCCTTTCTTGTCTTGATCTTTCTCTCTGCTCTTCTCTTTACTTGGATTTCACGTGGCAGGTTCTTGATGACCTCCATGGAAGTGATCATTTCCCCATCCTTGTTTCCTTTTTCTCTTTTCGCCCTTCCCTCTCTTTTCCTAGGTGGCAGTTTGCTAAGGCAGACTGGACCCTATTTACCCTCAGTGCTGCTCTCCCTGACCTCTCCCTTCTGCCTCTCTCTCGCGCTCTCCTCCTTTTTCGTGACACTGTCTTCAACGCTGCCCTCTGCTCTATTCCTCGCTCTTCCTCTCGGGGTCCACGGAAGTGCGTTCCCTGGTGGAATGCGGACTGTGCTCGGGCTGTCCGCTGTAAGCGTGCAGCCTGGAAGAGGCACCGCCGTAGGCAGACGACCGATTCTTTTCTTTTCTTTCGGAAAGCGAGTGCGGTGGCCCGTAGGGCCATCCGTACGGCTAAATGTGAATGTTGGGCATCTTATGTCTCGACAATTACGTCCGAGACCCCTCTGGCCCAGATCTGGAAGCATATCCGCAAGATAGCGGGTAAGTTCGTTCCCGATGTTTCACCGGTCCTTCACCTCCATGATACTCTTGTGGCGGACCCGTTGCAGGTCGCTTCCGAACTGGGTTCCCACTTTTCTTCTGTTAGCTCTGGTCTTCATCTTCCCCAATTTTCCTTCTTCGTAAACCTGTCCTTGAGTCTCGTCCTTTAGATTTCTGCACTCATCTTCAGCTTCCCTATAATGATCCCTTCTCTCTCTCTGAACTTCGTTCTGCCCTGGCCCTCTGCGGTTCTACGGCGGCGGGCTCCGATGGTATTCATTATGAGATGCTTCGCCATCTCCCTCCGAGCACGTCTCGGTATTTACTGAGTCTGTATAATCGGATCTGGGAGTCGTCGTCAGTCCCTGAGGACTGGCTCGATGCCGTTGTCCTCCCTGTTCGCAAACCGGGGTCTCTGGGTACTTCCCCTAAGGACTTTCGCCCTATTGCTCTCACAAGTTGTGTCTGCAAACTCTTTGAACGTATGGTTAACGTTCGTCTGATGTGGTTCCTGGAACACCATCACCTCCTCTCCCCTTCTCAATTTAGTTTCCGCAAGTGCCGCAGCACGACAGATGTCCTGGTGAACTTGGAGGTCTATATTCGTACTGCTTTTGCTGCGAAGACCTCCGTTGTTGCCGTCCTTTTTGACCTAGAAAAGGCTTACGACACCACTTGGCGTTATCATATCCTATCTCAACTTCATTCTTTTGGCCTTCGTGGTCATCTCCCTCTCTTTCTCCGCAGCTTCCTCTCTCGTCGTTCCTTTCGGGTGCGCCTTGGTACCGCTCTCTCTCCCTCTTTTCAGCAATACGGTGTGCCCCAGGGTAGTGTTCTGAGCACTACTCTTTTTCTTGTTGCCCTCAATGGTCTTCTTTCCTCTCTTCCTTCTGGTGTCTTCTCCGCTCTCTATGTCGATGATCTTACCCTTTGTTGTCAGGGTGATGATTCGCCTCTCCTTCAACGCCGGCTTCAACTTGCAATTGATGCCGTGTCGTCTTGGGCCACAGGTCATGGCTTCAAGTTCTCTACTTCTAAGACTTGTGCCATGACTTTTACGCGGAAACGGGTTGTTCTTCGTCCCTCTTTGTCACTTTATGGTCATCCCCTTGAATACAAAGATTCCGCGAAGCTTTTGGGGATATTCCTTGACACTCGTTTGTCTTGGTCTCCCCATATCTCTTACCTCCGTGTTGAGTGCTCTAAGGCCCTTACCCTGCTTCGGGTCTTGTCCCATACTTCTTGGGGGGGCAGATAGGCGCACTCTCCTTGCTTTACATTCCTCTCTCGTCCTGTCTAAGCTCGATTATGGTTGCCCTGCTTACTCGTCTGCTTCTCCTTCTACTCTTCGCCGTCTTGATGCTTTGCACCATACTGGGTTGCGCCTCAGTTCTGGTGCCTTTCGTTCGACTCCCATCCTTAGCCTATATGTTGACACTGGCTTCCTGTCTCTCCAGGACCGCCGTGATCGCTACTGTCTTCGCTATCTTGCGCGGTCCTTGCAACATCCTTCCTCTCGCCTCTGTCGTGCTTTAACTTTTACCCCTCCTGCGGTTCCTGTTCCTC
Organism: Procambarus clarkii; assembly: GCF_040958095.1. Lineage (NCBI taxonomy): Eukaryota > Metazoa > Arthropoda > Malacostraca > Decapoda > Cambaridae > Procambarus > Procambarus clarkii. The sequence continues at coordinate 53,781,957 of NC_091160.1, read as the reverse complement.
TTCACCACCTCCCTCTTTCTGTCCGGTTATCTCGCCTACAGGATTCTCTCTCCGTTCGTATTTCTGATGTTTCTCCTCGTGTTGTTCCTTCTTTGCCCCCGTGGACGGTCCCTCTTCCGCGGTTTTGTACTTCCTTGACCCGTATCACTAAAGCTTTTACCCCTCCTACGGTTCTAAAACGCCTTTTCCTCGAGCACTTTTCTTCTCACTCCCGCTCCGTTTCTGTCTTCACCGATGGGTCTAAGTCAGCGGACGGTGTTGGCTACTCTGTTGTTTTTCCTGATCGCACTTATATGTGTCGCTTGCCTCCGGAGACTAGCATCTTTACAGCGGAACTTTATGCTATTCTCTATGCTCTTCGTCTCCTGCTTTCTCGTTGTCAGTCTTCCTTTGTGGTTGTTGTTGACTCTCGCAGTGCCCTCATGGCTCTCGGGTCCTTTAATCCGGTTCATCCAGTAGTTGTCGAGATCCAGCATTGGCTGTTTCTCGTTCACAGTAAATTTAAGTCGGTTGAGTTTTGTTGGGTTCCCAGCCATATTGGTGTGTCTTTAAATGAGCGTGCGGATGCTGCCGCTAAGGAAGCTGTCCGCTCTTGTCCCATCTCTCGTAAAGGCATTCCGACTTTTACCCGGTTATCCATTCCTCAGTCCTTACCCGTTGGCAGGCTTCTTGGTTGTCTGTTACTGGTAACAAGCTACGTACTCTTAAATGTTGTGTTTCCGCGTGGCCGTCCTCCTTCCACCGTAACCGGCGGTGGGAAACAGCTCTGGCGAGGTTGCGTATTGGCCATACTCGCTTAACCCATGGTCACTTGATGGAGCGCCGCCCTGCTCCTTATTGTCCTAGTTGCATTGTCCCTCTTACGGTCGTGCATGTCCTTCTTGAATGTCTCGACTTCCAGGACGAGCGTGTGTCTTGCTTTCCGACCGCCCCTCGCGGTCACCTGTCCCTCGATAGAATTCTTGGTGACTCGGATACTTTTGATATCGTTCGCCTTATGCGTTTTTGTTCTCGTATTGGCATCCTTGGTGATATTTAGCGCCCTCTGATTATTTTGCGCATTTGATGGTGCTACATAGCCTTCCCGGTTTGGTGCCTTCTGTTGATAATTACTTGCTTACTATATATATATATATATATATATATATATATATATATATATATATATATATATATATATATATATATATATATATAATGTATGCCTCACCGTCCCTCCAAGGAGGGACAAATCACTTGCTTCCTCGGTCCTGAGGGCGATAAATGAATACCCAAGGGGGGACAACCTAGTTCGCCTGCCTCTCCGAGCAAAACACACCCACCGCAGAAATGGTAACAACAACATACCGGAAACGTACAAAATCAGAGCACAAATCACCAAGAAAATTGAAGAGGGAAATACCGCAAGTGCTATTAGTCCTCACCAGTGACGAGAAAATTGCTCCTCGAAACTCAGCCACAGCACGGGCCCTGCAAAGCAAGCACCCACCCAGAGCCCCTCAAGGCGACAACATCGTTCCGCCATCAGCCGACACCATTTCAGACCCATTAACAGTTGGTGAATCTGAGGTCTACAAAGCAGCCCTTTCTTTTCCACCTGGGTCAGCAGGCGGCTTTACAGGGTTAAAACCTCAACATATCAAGCAAATGTTAAATCCTGCGGTTGGTGATGCTGCACAAGATCTTCTTATGGAACTCACAAGGTTCGTCAACATGTGTCTGGCTGGTGAGATACCTGAGGTCATCAGGCCTCTCTTTTTTGGTGCCTCCCTCTGTGCTCTCAAAAAGAAGGACGAAGGAATCAGGCCAATCGCTGTTGGCAACACTCTCCGACGCCTGATTGCCAAGGCTGCTACGAGGGTTGTCAGCCAGCAAGCGGCTGAATTGCTGAAACCAATCCAGCTAGGATTTGGAATCCCCCAAGGCTGTGAAGCGGCTGCCCATGCAGCACGAGCATACATCACAAACATTTCTGATGAAAAGGCCCTGCTCAAACTGGACTTTAAGAATGCCTTCAACATGGTCAGAAGAGATGCAGTACTTTGTGCCGTACATCGCCATTTCCGGCCCCTCTACCCGTTCATACTATCGTGCTACAGTGGCGAGTCAAAACTGCTCTTTGGTGAACATGAAATCAGATCATGTGAAGGTGTTCAGCAAGGTGATCCTCTTGCTCCCCTTCTTTTCTGCTTAGTCTTAAAAGAAATCACCGAAAGCTTGTCCAGCGAGTTCAACATCTGGTTTTTGGATGATGGCACTATAGCTGGCACCGTAGACCACCTCTTGTCAGATATCAGGAAAATAAGGGAGCAAGAAGTAAGCCTGGGTCTCGTCCTGAACCCTTCCAAGTGTGAAGTAGTCTCCTCCAACCCAGACATCGTAGCTAGAATAAGGTCTGCCTTGCCTGGAGCCCATGTCATTAGGGCCGAGAACAGCACCCTCCTTGGAGCTCCCCTCGGGTCTAACGCCATTGAGGAGATCCTCGACAAGAAAATCGCAGACCTTAGGAGGATGGAAGACAGAATAGGTGACATCGATGCCCACGATGCTTTTTATCTCCTCACCAAATGCCTATCCCTTCCGAGGCTAACCTACTTTCTGAGGTGCGCCCCATCTTACAACAACCCAAAGCTTGACGAGTATGACCTCCTACTGAAGACCATGCTGGAAAAAGTTGTTAACCTCTCTCTCAACGAATGCCAGTGGAAACAAGCCACTCTTCCTGTCAGGCTCGGTGGCTTGGGTGTCCGCACCGCCACCCAAATTGCAGTCCCAGCCTTCCTGTCTTCCTCCTCAGCATCAGATGACCTGGTTAAGGAAATTCTACCTGACACCCTGAGTGATGTAGCGGGGATACAGGACCCCCACTACACGGAATGTGACACGAAATGGGGTGCCATGACAGACCCAGCACTCAGACCAGCCATGCCGAAAGCCAAGAAACAATCCAGTTGGGACAGCCCCATTGTAGACAAAGAAGCCACAGCTTTGCTGGAGGCAGCAACAACCCCCAGTGATCGTGCACGCCTCACAGCTGTGCAGGCTCCCCATGCAGGGGACTTCCTTCTGGCAGTCCCTATGTCTGCGACAGGCACACGTCTTGATCCGCAGGAGCTCCGTATTGCAGTCGCTCTCCGCCTTGCTGCCCCTATCCACACTGTTCACAGGTGTATTTGCGGCGAGGCAGATGCTGACGAATATGGATTGCATGGCCTGCACTGTGGAAAATCGGGTGGTTGGCACACTAGACACGACGAAGTCAACGACATCATTAAAAGAAGCCTTGCCTCTGCTCAGTGTCCAGCGGAGAGAGAGCCCCGCAACCTACTGAACCGTGACTCTGTTAGCTTTGCCGGCCGACCAGACGGAATCACACTGCGTCCGTGGAAGGGTGGCAGGCAGTTAGCATGGGACTATACTTGCGTATCCACCCTGGCAACGACATACATCACCCTCTCTGCCGGCACGGCAGGAGCCGCAGCGACACACAGAGAAAAACAAAAGTCAGTCAAGTACAGGCAATTAGATCAAAGGTACAATTTCGTTCCAATAGGGTCTGAGACCCTAGGCCCATGGGGTGAGAGTGCAAGAAGGTTTCTTAAGGATCTTGGTTCCAAGCTCATTGACACCACAAGAGACCCTAGAGCAGCAAGTTTTCTCTTTCAGCGCCTCAGTGTCGCGATCCAGAGGGGAAATGCCCGCTGCATCCTCGGTTCCTGCCCGGCGTCGGAGGAGTTCGAGGAAATCTACAGCCTCTAGGAAGCGAACTTTTTCTTGTGTCCTCTTAATGTTCAATTTTTGTATAAAATCAGATATGTAACTGTATAACCTTGCATAATAAAGTGTACATCATAATAAAAAAAAAAAAGGGGGTGGTAGGAGAAGTGAACACTCTTTCGTATTCAGAGTTAAATGTCAAGTTTTTCCCTGAGTGCTCTGTGTTCCCTTCTCTGAGGCTGTGGGTCCCTATAATTACACCAGTGGTGGTACCCCCCTATATATATATATATATATATATATATATATATTAATAATAATAATAATAATAATGGCAGTATGGGTTCGAGTCACTTCTGGGGTGTGAGTTTTCAGTTGCATATAGTCCTGGGGACCATTCAGGCTTGTTCATATATATATATATATATATCTATATCAGTATATATGAACACGTTGTACTGAACAGGGTAAAAATTGTTTGAGCTACCTCATCCCTTTGTGTGTATTTATACCTCAATAACCTGATTTCAATTTCAATTAGATGGCGAGCTACACCAGTTGACGTATAAGGTTTTAAGGGTCAATATAGATTGTCAATTAGCTTTTTCAGAATAGAAACAATACTCCACGACATAGGCTTGCCGTGGAGTATATTGGTCTAAGTTAGAAGTTAGGTAAACAAAAACACAAGGTACACGACGTGCTCAAATTAAAAGTAGTAAAATTTACATTGAGACACTAAAATAAAAAGAATTATGATAAAGAACTTTATATAAAAATAATGTAGTTTAATTTGAGTAAAATTAAGTCGCACTACCATAACAGAATATATGTTGTGAGTGAGCCTTGGTTCGGGAAATTTAGTACATCAGTTTAATGACGTTGTGAACGCTCGAGAGGACGGGCTGGGTTAAGGGACTATTGTGGGTTGCATCTTGGGGAAGGTCGGTTATTGAATCGGGTCCCAGCGTGACCCCCAATAATCCTAACAGGTTTCTTGTCCTAGACATTGGGAAACATTAATTTCATCAGTGTGTCCAAATAATATTGCCACAATGATGAAATCAATTGAATAAAGACAATTCAAAATAATGGACGTGTCCCCCGCTCCTGTGCAACCCGTTCTCGCAAATTCGTAAAGTCAATATTGACTTATTAACTACGTGCATAGGTGATATACTAAACATAATAAGTCAATATTGACTTATTAAATTTGCGAGAACGGGTTGTCCTGTGCCAGGTAAGTTACGGGCTCACCATAGCCCGTGCTACTTAGAACTGTTCCAAGTAGCTGAATCTATAACAACAACAACAATGGACGTGTATTTCCGCCATGCTTGCTAATATGTTCTCCCCACACAGGTTGCAGCCCTTTCCTGTGCCAGGTGAGTCCACTACGGGCTCACCATAGCCCGTGCTACTTGGAACTTTTGGTACCCAGTAGCGAATCTTAAACAACAACAACATCTCCCCCCAGGTGTCCATCTGTGCCGGGTGTAACGTGGTGCGGCCTTGAGGAGCCTGTGTCACGGGCGCGCTGGGTGGAGTAGTGTTCCTCGCTATCCACTCTCTGCTGCCCAAACTGAAGGGTACGTCCGCTCCTTCTTTACTAGTGTGATATGTTATTGTTTAAATTGGGTTTCTCGGTTATTTATTTAAGTCAAATTGGCACTACATTTCCAGCTTTACTTAAATTAACTTCAAGAAATCAAGGTTAGATTCTGTGGAGTATTTTGAAGGACAAGATATTCCTTTATGTTTTAACTGTTGGTATCGTTATACTTAATTTTTCCGAATAAGATGCAGCTGTGTTTCTTCCACAGTTGACGACCCACTTGATGCTGTGGCTGTACACATGGGAGGTGGGTTGTGGGGGCTGGTTGCTGTGGCCCTCTTCCAGGATGGTGGCATTGTGTACGGGGGCAGCGCGGAGGTCCTCGCCTGGAACATAGTGGGGGCGCTGGCCATAGTGGCCTGGTCTGGTGGTCTTTGTTTGGTTCCCTCAGGCTGCTCGGCGTCTTGAGGGTGCCTCCAGAAATGGAAATTGCAGGCAAGTGAAGATAATACATAAAGTTTTCACTTTTGTATTATATAATTGATAATTGTATTATAATTGTTATGTTTTTAGTGTTATGAACGCATTCATTATACATTGTATATGTTTTATATCTCTAACAATATCTGGACGCCAGGAATGGACCTCTTGAAGCACGGGGAGCCAACTGACGCTTGGCTGGAGAGCCAGTACGATGGATCCATAAATGCACAAGAGGAGAACAAGAGGAATTCAGGTAAGATGTCAACCAAGTTGCTTTTAAAGTTCAGTGTGTGTGATGTTTGTCTATATATAATGGGCCCTATGCACCCTCTTCACAAAGTCGGTGGATGTATGTGTTGGAGACCAGGATGGTGTACGAGGAGTGATGGGGAGGGTGTATGTGGGGGAAGACTGCGAGGGTGGTATGGAGGGAGATAGTGAGGGTATGTATGAGGAATAGGTAGGGAATGTAAGGGGGTGATGAGCAGGGTGTGCATAGATTGAGGGAGGGATTTATTATTATTAACATCTTTATTGACAAAATTAATTACAATTTTTCCCTATCTGAGGATTTCGATTAAGTCTTACTGAAGTGAGGATAATGCTGGTATCCTCTGTCACGCAGGACAGAGGGTCATACACAAGACAATAGGTCTAAACTGTAGGCGGAAGTACATATATATCATGGTTACAATCAATGTTTTAATGTATGGATGTGTGAAAAAGAGGGAGGGTGTACAATTGGAATGGAGATGATGTGAAGATGTTTATAATTATTACGACAGTGCATATTGAAAATAGTTACAAGAATGGTAAAAATTTATGTAAGTGAAAAAGGGGGCATGGGATAGGGGTTAGGGAGAGACCTGGCCACCAAGTCAACCTGGTCATCGTCGGAGACCCCATCTACTATGTGTGTGTGTAAAATAATATCTAACCATCAATCTTCTATAATGATCCATTATTTTTCCAGATCTTCTAGCCAACATGTCTGCTCCAGAGAAATGTGGTTGTACCAATTTCCAGGACCCAATTCCACCCAAAGATGGTCAAAAGTGTGCGAATCGTCCATCGTGTTCAGTATGTTTTTCGCCCATGTACCCCGGCCTCCCTGAAGCTAGTCACTTCAACCCCCACAATGACGGTGAAGGTAACTGAGCATATGACAAACTTTTTCAACATTCTTTTTCTTTATTCGTTTACACACACACGCAATTTAATTATTGATATATATATCCATCATTCACTTAATGATCCCATTGCTTTCCAGATTTCCTGGATCTTCAACCTTCGAACCCGGAAGTAAGTGAATGCAACCTGGAAGTTAGTGAATGCAACCCGGAAGTTAATGGATGCATCCCCGAAGTTTGTGAATGCAATCAAGAAGTTTGTGAATGCAATCAAAAAGTTTGTGAATGCAATCAAGAAGTTTGTGAATGCAATCAAGAAGTTGCCTACGACCTCCCACCTCCAGCAGCAGCCTACGATCTCCCACCTCCAGCAGCAGCCTACGATCTCCCACCTCCAGCAGCAGATTACGATCTCCCATTTCCAGAAGCAGCCTACGATCACTGACCCTCCAATGACCTGCCATGTTCATAATTTGTAATTAATTTATACGATTACCATTACCGTATAAATTATAATTAATGTGATAAATACTTTGTGTTTAGAATTTAGTTTATTACTATGTACTGTGGGACAGTGATGTGTGGTGTGAGACAGGGATGTGTAGGGTGAGACAGGGATGTACACTGTTAAAGCATTTTAATATTTCAAGAACTTTTTGTTTAAAATTTAGCCATAATAAATCAATAAAACTCCAACACATGTTGTATTCTGTTTAGCATTGGGCCTCCTTAACCACTGGCAGAGATGAAAGTTCCTTGTATATCTTTTGCTTAGCCCTTACACTGCTACAGCCTGGGCTGCAAATGAGGGTATAAGCTAGGGCTGGGCGAAAATATATATGAATTATGTGAAAATTAATATTAAATGTTAAACAATTTTCCAACTTATTGGCTTCAGCATCATGAAAACCTCATCCCAATATTTTCATAAATGAAATTTAGACAATTTTTTTTTAAAGAAGAACGTTTTGTTGATAAGGAGAACAGTTCCTATTACCTGGGACTGAGGGATAATGCAGTAATAAAGAGATGCAAACATCTGTACGATGCACAAAGAAGAATAGTGGCAAGAAGTGTCCACAAAGTGGATATGCAGCTGGTGCCTTTATTGCATTGCTGAGAAATACATAACACAAATAATGAGTATGTTATTATGCTCTATTTTGTTATATATCACACAAATACATTTTCTAATGGTATTATCTGTGACTTTCATAAATGTCCTCAATTTTTTTGGGGGGAGGAGGGAGATTATTTTTCTGATTTTGTTGTAACCTCTACATCCTGGAGAATGCATACCCGTCCCTACCTATGTGAAGATAGAATAAAATTGGTCAATAAATCAGTCATAACTGGCAAAACTTGGGACTGATTTTTTTGGGGCTTATTTTTTCACAGATTTCAAACTATTTTTCTTGTTTCTTTAGATTGTTTTGATGATTAGGAACCTGATTAGGGCTTTTTGATTTATAAAAAAATATACGCTAAATATATCCCCTAAATCAGTACAATTATCCCTATATTTTGTGTTTGGGGGTTATTTTTTCTTGATTATTTCAACACATATTGACCTACAACTTTCACATTTCGAGTACGAATGCCAAATTATGTTTATTAAAACATACAAGTAAATTAATTAGAACTACCTTATACATTGTCGATAACTTCAACTTCAATTATCTCTAAAAGTAAAGTTTCAACATTGAGTCAGTTTAAAAAAAATCCAGTTTCTGACCGATTATCATCATTTTTACATATAGTGTGCGCAGCTAATTGTTCTACAATCCTATTAGAATGGATTTTTCATAAACTCTAAGCGTTTTGAGTTATAAATTTTGTTTTCTGAATTTGGTGCATATTTCAAATGCCATATTGACGATTATTTTATTACAGTAAACCAAACTGAAAATCTATATTTTAAATCTATTAAAATGAAAATTATATACTATTCTAATAGCATAACGCAAAATGAACAATTGGCGGTATTTAATATTTTTGCAGCCGATCTGAAAATCTGAAATTTTCAATAATATATTTTATAATAATTTTGATTTATTTTTGTTTTTCGAGTTACGTTGGTGATTATTTAGACAAAGTTGGAATCTTTGCCTTGTAGATTTTGCACAAAAAATTGGAAAGTGTTAGAACAAGTTTAAAAAATTGAACTTAAGGTACCATTAGGTCCTGTCGTATATATACGCCATGCGCAGTTTAAGGGTTAGGGGACTCGGCAGTCCCCTAAATTTATTAAAAATGTGTCTACGATAATCTATAATCGTCGATCTATAATTTACGATCCTCAACAGGTCGTAGCGTCGTTGGAAGAGTCGTGTGTAAAGGCTGCTTTAACTAGGTATTCCTTAATGGATTTTACTATTTTCCATGCCAGCATAGATGGTCTTTGTGGGGAAAGTCGGTCATGGCAGGTGGTCTCTATAGGTTTCTTGGAGTTATTACAATACTTCTCATATTCTGTTGAAGGTGCTTTGCCAATCCTGGGAAGTATAGTGTGGGTGATATCCATCGATTCCCTTCTCCTGGTCTTCTTCTTGATAGTAGGTGCACTTTGCATGAAGGGCATATCCTCATAATGACTGCACCAGGACAGATGTTAGGAGACACGTGTATATGAAGAATGAGAAGGGTCAAAAGTCACTAGCAGCCGTAGACAAAGGAGCAGCGACGAAAACAAAGGCGGACGGGAGAGGGAGACATGTCGCACCGGAGGGCGGCACTTTGTGTCCATTACGTCGACTAATATTTACCAGGGAACTCCAGCATCGGAAAGCGCAAGCAATATGCTTTCCACAGCAGCATGTGGGCAAAGGGCGCCCGGCCACCAGGCGGCGCCGTTTGCGGAGGCATCCTATCCGGCACCCCATAAACAAACTCCTTCACCCTCGGCACCCAGATAGTGGAAGAGCACCATGGGACCGAAAGCACCTGGGCATTCAGAGAAAAGCCCAATACCCGACCCCCCACGGGTCATGGCCCCGGCAGTCTGGACCAGGCTCCCCCCAGATTGGGGCAACGAAGTAGGGGAAACCGCAGGGGACGCAGGCGTGGCATTGTCCCCACCACTGGGCACAGGAGCTGAAGCCCCCCAGCGCACATCCTTCTTTAGCACCACGACGAGGTCCCGATCACCAGGGAGCAACCCCCCATCGCAGGGATCGCAGGGAGGTTCGAGGGGGGGGGGCACAGGAAAGTAACCGGAGCCCCTCTGCTCCTCCACCGACGGTGGAGGAGTCCGGAGCACCATACTCCCCCCCACCTTCACAGTCACACAAGTTGTAGAACCCGCCACGACAGGCAGAACAGCTGACAGGTAATTAGGCGCCTCTGGTACTGAACCCACACCGTCCTCAGAACCGCCTGAATGCAACAGGGGTGGAAAATCCTCCGCACGAAAAATATGCACCCTACCAGTCGCTCCTCTTTCGTGCACTGCAGCCAGATGACCCTCGTGACCGCACCTATAACAGATGCGTGGTTGCCCCCGATAGAGACAGCGGGGCGTGTAACCCAACACAGACACTGACGACGGTACACTACACTTCAACATCAGGATGCGGGAGCCGTCAATAATACCAACACAGTGCCCGGCAAGGACCTTGTTCCATCGAACTTAACACAGTCCCAAACCGTTCAAAACAGGTTAAAAGATTGTCCTTAAATTCGAAGGGGGGTGTTATGTCATGGGGTGTGTTTGTCAAAAACTTTTGTCATAGCTGTGTCTCAGAGGCCTGTTAAGAATTTAGTGATGGTGGACCTTTAAATGTTGTCTAGGGGAATAGATGATTGTACTTGAGCCTAGGGCAAATCAAGGAGTAAGGTAAACAACCTAGTACAAGGACACAAAGTTATATGTATAAATCACACGATATTACACATATGAAATGTTGTTCCTTACAACACAAGGTCATTATGACGTGATATAACCCTCCAAGCGGGCTCTAGATACCCTAAGGCTCTCCGTCCCAAACCTGGAACAGTGCACACAACCACCACAGCTATCTACCGATGACATATATTTACACCTCTAGGAAACCTGAATTCTCTCTTAAAGAACACCTCCAAAGTCTGCATAACTACTCTACAATATCTTGCATCCCTGTTTAGATACAAAGTAGGCTTATCTGACTGTACGGCCGGAGAAAACCCCTCAAATAGCAGGACCGGGTCGGCAGCGATACACCTCCCCTCAAGTCAAGATGGCGTCCACCTCTCTTGCGTCATCGCCCCTTAATACTCTATGCTTTACATTTACAATCAAGCCCTTTATTGACTTTATTTACCATTGTGACGGTAACGCGTTGGTGTTCGGCTGTTTCAAAAGCTAGGGGTATGGCCTCGTCACATATAGAAACAAAAAAGAGAAAATCTGGAACTTCGTCTGTGGTAAGGTAATGGGAAGACACACAAAACACAAGTAAATTTAACAATGAGATTTTAATTACGTTAGAAAAGCAAAACATGAATAAAATGGACATACAAATTGGAACATAAAATCAATCAATCAAAATAATAGGAATAATCAAATGGCAAAATGAAAAGTTATGTTAAGACAAGTGAGTAATAACAAGTGAACAATATACAATGCAAATATGGGTGCAGGAATATTGGCTTTAAGCTGCCACCTCTCTTAGTACACGTAAGCCAGAGCTTAGTCTACCAACGAGACGTGTTAACTTGTTGAAAGCACTGGATATTCTGAGGTCTGCAGGTCGCGGTGGCCCCAGACATCAGGTAGTGTGGCGGTGGAGGAGCAGGCGCGACTGACCACCAGCCAATCAGCGATGAGCAGGCGATGGACAGGTAGTTTGGTGGTTCGAGTGGTGGAGGCGGAGCAGGTGTTCCTGGTGCTGAATACGTTTGCTCTCTGGCAAACCTTGGAGTTGTACTTGTTGGATATTTCTTCCATATTAGTTGTATAGGGATGTATAGCGACGAACTTAGGAGGGAAGAGCAGGCTCAATCTCTTGAAGGAGATTATCGTCACACCATATTCCCCATGCATGCTTTTAGATTGAGTCCATTTTTCCCTCACATAGGCTATTCCAGTTCACATTATTCCTGACAATCTCCAGCTGAGAAGGTACTACTTTGCTGGGCGGAGTATTACTGGTAACTCGCGCCCTCACTGAAATCAGCTGTAGATATTTTCCTATCAGAAATTCTCCACTGTGTCCACCAACATTTCATACTTGAACTAACCTCCACAGGAGGTAAGGTTCGTAAATGCACCATACACCGCCACATATGATTCTTAGTGTCGCCACGGCGACACTAAGATTCACTACTTTAACAGAACAGGTAGTATCAGGGAGAGGGTAAACACGCTTTCACACCGTCCAAGAAACGCCTGAAAGGCAGCCTGGTGGTGGAACTTGACCACAGCACGATTGCCATGAAGCAGCTGGCCGCCCACCAAAGTCCGACAGCTGCGCATGGAGCACGTCCACCAGGGCGACACCAATTATCAAGCCATGTCAAGAGGAGTACAAGCCGGGGAATACAAACCTGGGTATGCGTATGGAAATGTCAAGACACAAGCCTGGAAACCCACTTCGGCCAATCATCAGCCAGATACCCACACCCACGTACAGACTGGCGAAGCGACTCAATGGCTTGCTGACTCCTTATGTACCTTGTGCTTTCAGCCTGAAGTCAAAGGAATTTGTTGACTTACTGCGCGGAACACGGGCCACAGGGATAAGAGCCTCGTTGGACGTAGAATCACTGTTTACCAACGTACCTGTGGATGAAACAATCGGGATGATAGCGGACAGAGTGTATCGTGATCCGGCTTGTACTCCTCTTGACATACCAGAAAACATTCTAAGGAAACTACTCCAAGCTTGTACTACTTGTAATGCCCACCTCACCCAAAACCTTTGTGTCAGCTCACCCAAATCGGATGAAAAGCAATAGTTATGTCAAATGTTTCATACACAGTGTATCATGAGTGTAGTGTTAAATGTAAACAAGTCTTTGAGAATGTAAGAAGCCCTTACGAAACGCTTCTAGGCGTCAGACGATAAATAAAAATTAATTTTGGAGAACTGATATTTCCATTACCACGGACAGTGAAGAAAAAACATAAGAAATATTGAGAAAATTCGTGTTAGAATTATTAATCTTACCTTTTCGGTCATATTCAACAACATTATATTAGTATTTATATATATATATAAATATATATATATATATATGAATGAAAACTCACACCCCAGAAGTGACTCGAACCCATACTCCCAGAAGCAACACAACTGGTAACTACAGGGCGCCTTAATCCGCTTGACCATCACGGCCGTCAAAAGGAAGTGATAGCCGAGGCTATTTGAGCCACTTCCCCGACGGCAACTCGGATGGTAATCTTGGGCATAGCATTTCACCAAATCACCTCATTCTTTGGGGCACACGTGAGGAACACAAATGCGAACAAGCCTGAATGGTCCCCAGGACTATATGCGAATGAAAACTCACACCCCAGAAGTGACTCGAACCCATACTCCCAGAAGCAACACAACTGGTAACTACAGGGCGCCTTAATCCGCTTGACCATCACGGCCGTCAAAAGGAAGTGATAGCCGAGGCTATTTGAGCCACTTCCCCGACGGCAACTCGGATGGTAATCTTGGGCATAGCATTTCACCAAATCACCTCATTCTTTGGGGCACACGTGAGGAACACAAATGCGAACAAGCCTGAATGGTCCCCAGGACTATATGCGAATGAAAACTCACACCCCAGAAGTGACTCGAACCCATACTCCCAGAAGCAACACAACTGGTAACTACAGGGCGCCTTAATCCGCTTGACCATCACGGCCGTCAAAAGGAAGTGATAGCCGAGGCTATTTGAGCCACTTCCCCGACGGCAACTCGGATGGTAATCTTGGGCATAGCATTTCACCAAATCACCTCATTCTTTGGGGCACACGTGAGGAACACAAATGCGAACAAGCCTGAATGGTCCCCAGGACTATATGCGAATGAAAACTCACACCCCAGAAGTGACTCGAACCCATACTCCCAGAAGCAACACAACTGGTAACTACAGGGCGCCTTAATCCGCTTGACCATCACGGCCGTCAAAAGGAAGTGATAGCCGAGGCTATTTGAGCCACTTCCCCGACGGCAACTCGGATGGTAATCTTGGGCATAGCATTTCACCAAATCACCTCATTCTTTGGGGCACACGTGAGGAACACAAATGCGAACAAGCCTGAATGGTCCCCAGGACTATATGCGAATGAAAACTCACACCCCAGAAGTGACTCGAACCCATACTCCCAGAAGCAACACAACTGGGGAAGTGGCTCAAATAGCCTCGGCTATCACTTCCTTTTGACGGCCGTGATGGTCAAGCGGATTAAGGCGCCCTGTAGTTACCAGTTGTGTTGCTTCTGGGAGTATGGGTTCGAGTCACTTCTGGGGTGTGAGTTTTCATTCGCATATAGTCCTGGGGACCATTCAGGCTTGTTCGCATTTGTGTTCCTCACGTGTGCCCCAAAGAATGAGGTGATTTGGTGAAATGCTATGCCCAAGATTACCATCCGAGTTGCCGTCGGGGAAGTGGCTCAAATAGCCTCGGCTATCACTTCCTTTTGACGGCCGTGATGGTCAAGCGGATTAAGGCGCCCTGTAGTTACCAGTTGTGTTGCTTCTGGGAGTATGGGTTCGAGTCACTTCTGGGGTGTGAGTTTTCATTCGCATATAGTCCTGGGGACCATTCAGGCTTGTTCGCATTTGTGTTCCTCACGTGTGCCCCAAAGAATGAGGTGATTTGGTGAAATGCTATGCCCAAGATTACCATCCGAGTTGCCGTCGGGGAAGTGGCTCAAATAGCCTCGGCTATCACTTCCTTTTGACGGCCGTGATGGTCAAGCGGATTAAGGCGCCCTGTAGTTACCAGTTGTGTTGCTTCTGGGAGTATGGGTTCGAGTCACTTCTGGGGTGTGAGTTTTCATTCGCATATAGTCCTGGGGACCATTCAGGCTTGTTCGCATTTGTGTTCCTCACGTGTGCCCCAAAGAATGAGGTGATTTGGTGAAATGCTATGCCCAAGATTACCATCCGAGTTGCCGTCGGGGAAGTGGCTCAAATAGCCTCGGCTATCACTTCCTTTTGACGGCCGTGATGGTCAAGCGGATTAAGGCGCCCTGTAGTTACCAGTTGTGTTGCTTCTGGGAGTATGGGTTCGAGTCACTTCTGGGGTGTGAGTTTTCATTCGCATATAGTCCTGGGGACCATTCAGGCTTGTTCGCATATATATATATATATATATATATATATATATATATATATATATATATATATATATATATATATATATATAGCAGGATTATAGCAGGATTATATATATATATAGCAGGATATATATTTTGAGCAGGTGGTGGAGTGGGTTAAGGCGTACCTGTTATGCCAGTTGCTGGAAGGCTTCTGTGCTGGCTAGGGTTCGATTCTCCTGGTGGGAAAGTGTTTCTAAAGTTATATATATATATATATATATATATATATATATATATATATATATATATATATATATATATATATATATATATAAACAAATTTGTACACACACATCCCCAGGAAGCAGTGTATATATTTATTGTGATGAATATTACATATGGGTCAGTAGCTAGGGATGGGAAGGCAGGATGTGGAGTCTTGATCAGGGAGTACACTGACATCAGCACTGTAGATACTGTTATTGGACACCGCTTAACTGACAATGTCTCTTCAACGCAGGCTGAACTCCAAGGTGTATTAACAGGATTACAGGAAGTAGTCAAATGTTTTAAAAATGCTTGCTTCTTTATAGAGAGTAGAGGAGCGTTAGAGTCTTTAGATAGCAGACGACCAGTATACCAGAATATTGTGATCGAGTGTAGAGAGAATGTTAAGACAATAGAAAAAAATGGGTATAAAGTTTTTTTTATTGAGCAAAATTAGGTATACACAGCAATGTGCTGCTACCCTATTGTATATGAGACATTACACAGTGTAGTTCAAGAACTTGCTATAGGTTCAACTATTATTCTCATCTCACAGGATAGTTAGTCATACCTGGAATTACGGGGAGATAATACCTGCCTTAATACAAAAACAACACAGCTCTGACTAAACAGCTGGCTATAAGCTAAAAGTAAGATTTATATATGGCTCCCTTCTCATGCGGGCATACTGTTGAATGAGGCAGTTGATGAGATAGCGAAGAGAGCCTCGGGGAAAAACTCTTGTCGATGTTGTATGTCAGAAAACTTTGAAACAAATAAATACAAGAATCAAGAGTATGAAGAAAAAGTTAAGAGAATGGCAATGGTGGACAGCAGTAACACATTCAAGCATTATGCAATAATATATACAAATTCGTCCTTCACTCTTTTCGAAGGTGAAGGAATTCGAATCTCAAGGAATATTCATTGTACCGGATGGTAACACACTAGTACTTAAGACAACTTCACCCATCATATAACATAACCGTCATAGGACTCAAAAACTACTAAACGCAAGTGCAACCACCGGTCAAAATCCACGAGTTAATTGCCCCGCTCCTGTGCCAGGTAAATCCACTACGGGTTCACCGTAGCCCGTGCTACTTGCAACTTTTTGTTCCCAGTAGTTAAATCTAAAACAACAACCACAGGTCAAATCTCTCCCGCAAACCGCGTGACAATTCATTTTGGTACGATTGATAGCCACAGCCTGTCTGGAGAGGCCTAAGCATTACGAGCTCAGTCTAAAAACTAATTCGCTCGCACACACGCACATTTATTCAATAATATAACAATACATTCCATTTAAATACAAGACAACATCACCCCACTATAATCACTCACTACATTTATAATTATACACTATAATCTATAATTATTCACTATAACCTATAATTATACACTATAACCTATAATTATACACTATAATCTACAATTATACACTATAATCACTCAATACATAAAAAAACTCAATACCTGGATGAATATTATCTCTAATATATCGTACTTATTATTAGAATGATAACTCCTATATTTAGTCATTAATACGTAAAAATAAGTTGACTCAGTTACGTACTCCAATAATATATCTGGGTCATAAGACTCGACCGGTATAACATAGAATCCAGTGATATCCAAAATACTCTGAAGACTAACCGTTATAAACTTAATATTTCTTCCACGACCCCTCCCTAGCGCACAGCTTATGTGCCAGTTCCAGTGTGTTTGTTTACCTTATATGTGCTCCTGTGTGCTAGGCTAACACACGTAAATATGACCAAGAAGATGTAATAAAGGAATGAGGTGATATTTAAGAGCTGAAGCAATGGGATATGTGAGAAAACAGTTTAGAATATGGTGGAATACAAGAAGCAAAAATATAGGAAGACAGAAGCGAGGTCCAATCTCCATCAAAGATATGTGGGAGGAGAGCCCGTGGTTCAATATGCAGAAGCCAAAGCCAGAAGTGGGAGTGCATGGTGAAAGAATTGGGAAAGCAAAACAGGAGCGAATAGAAAGAAAGGGCGGAACAAGCAACGAATATTAAGCGCATAAGGGAAACTTGGAATTATGTGATTCTGATAGCATTACCTCTAAGGTTAAGGGGGGTAATCAAGATAAGGGAATAACACCAGGCACAGGGTGGAGGTCGAACACCTTTACCAGTCTCCGTGGTGTAGTGGTAAGACACTCGCCTGGCGTTCCACGAGCGCTTTGTCATGGGTTCGTATCCTGGCCGGAGAGGATTTACTGGGCACCAATCCTTAACTGTAGCCTCTGTTTAACTCAACAGTAAAATGTGTACTTGGTTGTAAAAACGAGTCTTCGCGGCGGGGATCGTATTCCAGGGACCTGTCCGAAACGCTACGCGTACTAGTGGCTGTACAAGAATGTAACAACTCTTGTATATATCTAAAAAAAAAAAAAAAACACCGCACCAGTGGCCGCGCGGTGACTAAAAAATATTCAAATTAACTCCCCAGGAGGCGCCCAGAGCTATCGGTATATGTTAGATATATATAATGTATGTTATGCAACAATGTTCACAAAAACACTGATCCAAGTATGCAGAATAACCACATGTGAAAAATAGAAAATGCTTAACGCGTTTTCGGCTAATTCGCCTTCATCAGAGCAAAGTAGATTCTACTTTGCTCTGATGAAGGCGAATTAGCCGAAAACGCGTTAAGCATTTTCTATTTTTCACATGTGGTTATTCTGCATAATGTATGTTATATTTATATGAGCTATCGGTTGTTATATATATATATATATATATATATATATATATATATATATATATATATATATATATATATATATATATATATATATATATATATATATATATATATATATATATATATATATATAGATATATAGATATATATATATATATATATATATATATATATATATATATATATATATATATATATATATATATAGATATATATATATATATATAGATATATATATATATATATATATATATATATATATATATATATATAGATAGATATATATATATATATATATATATATATAAATATATATATATATATATATATATATATATATATATATATATATATATATATAAATATATATATATATATATTAGTATATTTTGGTAGCAGTCTTTCCTGTAGACATATATTATTAAATATGACCGAAAAAGTAAGATTAATAATTCTAACACGAATTTTCTCAATCTTTCGTACATTACGCTTCACTGTTGGAGGTAAATCAAAAATCAATTCTCCAAAATTCATTTTTATTTCTAGTCCGAGGGCTCCGATGGTATTCATTATGAGATGCTTCGCCATCTCCCTCCGAGCACGTCTCAGTATTTACTGAGTCTGTATAATCGGATCTGGGAGTCGTCGTCAGTCCCTGAGGACTGGCTCGATGCCGTTGTCCTCCCTGTTCGCAAACCAGGGTCTCTGGGTACTTCCCCTAAGGACTTTCGCCCTATTGCTCTCACAAGTTGTGTCTGCAAACTCTTTGAACGTATGGTTAACGTTCGTCTGATGTGGTTCCTGGAACACCATCACCTCCTCTCCCCTTCTCAATTTGGTTTCCGCAAGTGCCGCAGCACGACAGATGTCCTGGTGAACTTGGAGGTCTATATACGTACTGCTTTTGCTGCGAAGACCTCCGTTGTTGCCGTCCTTTTTGACCTAGAGAAGGCTTACGACACCACTTGGCGTTATCATATCCTATCTCAACTTCATTCTTTTGGCCTTCGTGGTCATCTCCCTCTCTTTCTCCGCAGCTTCCTCTCTCGTCGTTCCTTTCGGGTGCGCCTTGGTACCACTCTCTCTCCCCCTTTTCAGCAATACGAAGGTGTGCCCCAGGGTAGTGTTCTGAGCACTACTCTTTTTCTGGTTGCCCTCAATGGTCTTCTTTCCTCTCTTCCTTCTGGTGTCTTCTCCGCTCTCTATGTCGATGATCTTACCCTTTGTTGTCAGGGTGATGATTCGCCTCTCCTTCAACGCCGGCTTCAACTTGCGATTGATGCCGTGTCGTCTTGGGCCACAGGTCATGGCTTCAAGTTCTCTACTTCTAAGACTTGTGCCATGACTTTTACGCGGAAACGGGTTGTTCTTCGTCCCTCTTTGTCACTTTATGGTCATCCCCTTGAATACAAAGATTCCGCGAAGCTTTTGGGCTTATTCCTTGACACTCGTTTGTCTTGGTCTCCCCATATCTCTTACCTCCGTGTTGAGTGCTCTAAGTCCCTTACCCTCCTTCGGGTCTTGTCCCATACTTCTTGGGGGGCAGATAGGCGCACTCTCCTTGCTTTACATTCCTCTCTCGTCCTGTCTAAGCTCGATTATGGTTGCCCTGCTTACTCGTCTGCTTCTCCTTCTACTCTTCGCCGTCTTGATGCTTTGCACCATACTGGGTTGCGCCTCAGTTCTGGTGCCTTTCGTTCGACTCCCGTCTTTAGCTTGTATGTTGACACTGGCTTCCTGTCTCTCCAGGACCGCCGTGATCGCTACTGTCTTCGCTATCTTGCGCGGTCCTTGCAACATCCTTCCTCTCGTCTCTGTCGTGCTTTAACTTTTACCCCTCCTGCGGTTCCTGTTCCTCTTCACCACCTCCCTCTTTCTGTCCGGTTATCTCGCCTGCAGGATTCTCTTTCCGTTCGTATTTCTGATGTTTCTCCTCGTGTTGTTCCTTCTTTTCCCCCGTGGAGGGTCCCTCTTCCGCGGTTTTGTACATCCTTGACTCGTATCACTAAAGCTTTTACCCCTCCTACAGTTCTAAAACGCCTTTTCCTCGAGCACTTTTCTTCTCACTCCCGCTCCGTTTCTGTCTTCACCGATGGGTCTAAGTCAGCGGACGGTGTTGGCTACTCTGTTGTTTTTCCTGATCGCACTTATATGTGTCGCTTGCCTCCGGAGACTAGCATCTTTACAGCGGAACTTTATGCTATTCTCTATGCTCTTCGTCTCCTGCTTTCTCGTTGTCAGTCTTCCTTTGTGGTTGTTGTTGACTCTCGTAGTGCCCTCATGGCTCTCGGGTGCTTTAATCCAGTTCATCCGGTAGTTGTCGAGATCCAGCATTGGCTGTTTCTCGTTCACAGTAAATTTAAGTCGGTTGAGTTTTGTTGGGTTCCCAGCCATATTGGCGTGTCTTTAAATGAGCGTGCGGATGCTGCCGCTAAGGAAGCTGTCCGCTCTTGTCCCATCTCTCGTAAAGGCATTCCGTATTCCGACTTTTACCTGGTTATCCATTCCTCAGTCCT
The DNA here is from genome assembly GCF_040958095.1 of Procambarus clarkii. Classification (NCBI taxonomy): domain Eukaryota; kingdom Metazoa; phylum Arthropoda; class Malacostraca; order Decapoda; family Cambaridae; genus Procambarus; species Procambarus clarkii. The sequence goes on along the minus strand of NC_091160.1, from coordinate 53,761,312 downwards.
TACCCGTTGGCAGGCTTCTTGGTTGTCTGTTACTGGTAACAAGCTACGTACTCTTAAATGTTGTGTTTCCTCGTGGCCGTCCTCCTTCCACCGTAACCGGCGGTGGGAAACAGCTCTAGCGAGGTTGCGTATTGGCCATACTCGCTTAACCCATGGTCACTTGATGGAGCGCCGCCCTGCTCCTTATTGTCCTAGTTGCATTGTCCCTCTTACGGTCGTGCATGTCCTTCTTGAATGTCCTGACTTCCAGGACGAGCGTGTGTCTTGCTTTCCGACCGCCCCTCGCGGTCACCTGTCCCTCGATAGAATTCTTGGTGACTCGGATACTTTTGATATCGTTCGCCTTATGCGTTTTTGTTCTCGTATTGGCATCCTTGGTGATATTTAGCACCCTCTGATTATTTTGCGTATTTGATGGTGCTACATAGCCTTCCCGGTTTGGTGCCTTCTTTTGATAATTACTTACTTACTTGCACCAAGAGTTTGCGAACATTCAAGCTTGTTCGCATTTTGTGTTGCTCACGTGGCCCCACAATGTGAGGTGATTCCTGGCTGCTCCTTATATATATATATATATATATATATATATATATATATATATATATATATATATATATATATATATATATATAATATATTTTTGCCCGAAACGCATTGCGTAATAGTGGCTTTAGGCATTGTATGTACTAGCTCTATCTATATATCAATCCATTAATGTAACATCACTTGTATGTATATACCTTACCTGAATAAACATCTGAATCTGAATATATATCCCCCTCCCCGCTCAGCTCGTTGTCGCCGTGTGGGGGCTTCGTGGGCGGCTGCCGGAGTGTGATGCTCCTTAGGACAGTCCTCTGTCCTTTTCTAGCCTTGTGCTCCTGCTGCCGTCCTCTCCAATTCTGCTGGGCACCTTTTCCTTTTCCTTCTGTTTCGTTTTTCTCCCCCCTCTTCTCCTATCTGCTTGCCGTTTCCTGCCGACCTTTTGCTCGTTCTGGTTCTTCCATGGACTTCTTCTGTTTTGACGCCCGGGTGCTTGAGGAGGCATACTCATGCACCCGTAGAACTGCAGTACCCGACGTCAAGAGCGAGGGGAACCTTTTATTGTCAATCCCCACTTCTTCACTGAACCCGATCTCGACGGACTGTCGGTTTCTTAAGGTGGCGTTTGTGGGGCGTAAACTCACGACGCACCCCTAGGAGGCCCCGACAAGATCGGCGATAGCTTCTTGTTGGGTGTCCTGCCTCTAATTGTGGCTCCATGGTGGGTGTGGGGGCACATTCGTGAGTGAATTCTTCTTTTCGTCAAGATGATAACCCCTGTTTCGGCTGCTTCTGGCTTACCTTCTCAGGCTCGTGGGGTGGGCGACCAAGCCCCCCGAGTCGGTCCGTATTGGAAGACCGGGCTCTGTAGCCTCCGCTGCATTGGGCCCCGACCTTGCTCCTCCTTTGGCCTCTCTGACTCCTTGCCCTGGCTCCCCTCCCTCCTCTGTGGTTGGGTCGAGCCCCAAGCCCCCAGTGGTGACTACCTCGTCCCCTGGCGCGGCTCCTTCTCTAGTTGTAACTACTGCGCCTTTTAACCCCTCTCTCTCTGGGGGTTCTCACCGCCGTCCTCGTCACGGCCGCCCTCGCTCGATTCCTTCCAGTTCTGCTACCTATCAAGCCTTGTTTGGTCCCGCTTCGTGGGCCAAATATTTTGATCTCCTCCCTCTTGATTCTGCGCCTCCTGACGATTTCTCCCTTCATCGACATCTCATTGATTCCGTGGATGCCTCCATTACATTCAACCCCACTCGTCTCGGTACACGTGTCATTGCTGCTCCTTCTCAGGATGCTGCTTCCCGCTTGGCTGCCTTATCCTGCCTTGGCGAGACCCCCGTTCGGGTCTCGAAGAACGCTCAGTTGAATGCCAGTGTTGGCACTATTTTGCTCCCGCCCCATGTTGCAACCGGTGTTCGGGACCTGCGCGACTTCCACGACGATATTCTACATATCCTCGCTGCCCAGGGCCATTCTATTCTCCAGGTGGACACGTTTACTCGTCCCCCTCGTGGTAGTCGCCGTCAACCCCTCCGGGTTGTGAAGATTACCTTTGATGGTAGGACCCTTCCACCCTCTGTCATTCTTGCTGGTGCCAGGTGCTCTGTCCAGGAGTACATTCCTTCTCCTCGGCTCTGCAACAAGTGCTGGAGGTTTGGGCATGGTGCCCTCCGCTGCTCCGGGACTGTCTCTCTCTGTCCTTTGTGTGGTGGCGAAGGTCACTCTAAGTCTGAGTGCACTTCTCCCCAGGCTCGTTGCCTCAACTGCGGTGAGGCCCATCCTACCTTCTCCCGTGCGTGTGTCCATTACAAGCTTGAGGCAGCCGTCCTCAACCTGAAGCACCGGGAGCGTTTATCTTTTCCTGAGGCGAGATGCCAGGTTCGCCGGCTCCCGCCTTATGCTCCTTCCTCTTATGCTCGAGTGTTGCGCTCTTCCTCTCCTCGTCCTTCCCGCCTTCCTCAGACTCACAACCGTTTCCGGGCCTTGGACCCTGATGCGCCCACTGCCCCCTCCTCTGTTCCTTTGGGTTCTCTCCTGAAGGATCCTCCTCCTGGTCCTCTGTCTGGGGTTCCCCTTCCTTCTACCCGGTCTGTCGTGTCTTCTGTGTCTTCTTCCTCGTCCCCCTCCGATCCTCCTTCCCATCCTCTTCCTCCATCTATCGGCTCTCCCCACCGCCTGTCGGTGCGGGCGGATGTCCATCGCTCTCCTAACGGCCGTCGTGTGTGCTCTCGTTCGGCTTCTCCTGTTGAGACACTGGAATCCGTTGCCCGGTACGTAGTTGCTGGGACACCGGTCTCTTTAAGTCAGAAGCGTAAGCCTGGCTCCTCTCCTTCCTCTTCCCCGGCGGGTAAGAAGGCTTCGCTTTCTTCCTCAGCTCCTCCTTCTGGCTCTGTTGCTCCTTCCCCTCCCGTTTCAGTGCTTGCGCCCCCTGTTCCTGCTATGGAGGTTTCTTTGGCCCCTGCTTCCCTTTCGGTTGCTGCTCTTGCTGGGGTGCGCTCCCCTCTTTCTACTCCCCCTCCTCCTGCTGCTGTCCTTGACGGCTCCTCTCCGTTGTCTCCTCCTCTTCCTCCTCCTCCTCCGGACCCTGCCCGCCCACCTCTGATCTGTTCTCCCGTTTCCTTCCCTCCGTCTTTGCTCAGTTTACCCATGCCCCCTAACCCTGACTTTGCTGACCCTGATCCCGACCCTGATATTCTTTAACGTGCTCTGTTGCTCTTTCGCCTTTGTTTCTTCCTTGTTCTCTGTTTTTGTCCTTTCTCTTCTCGTCGTTGTCCATTCTTCAATGGAACGTTCGAGGTTATTACGCCAATTTCCTCGAACTCCAACTTCTGATTTCGCGGTTTTCGCCCCTTTGTGTCTGTCTCCAGGAGCCAATGCTTGGTGCTCGTCCTGGTCGTTTTCGTGGCTATTCCTTTCTCTCCCCCCCCCCCCCCAACCATTGCTGGGGCTTCTAATTCTTCTGCTCTCTTGATTCGGGCTGATGTTCCCTTTGTTCCCTTACTTTTTCCTTCGCCTCTCCATTGTTCTGCTGCTCGTATCTTTGTGGGGAAATGGTACACAGTTTGTTCCATTTATCTCCCCCCGAGTGTCCCGCTCTCTCTTCCTGATTTGAAACACCTCCTGGACTCCTTGCCGGAGCCTGTGCTCCTGCTGGGTGACTTCAATTGTCGTCATTCTGTTTGGGGTGACGTTCTGACGAATACCCGGGGTCGCCTCCTTGAGCCGTTTCTCCTCTCTTCTTCCCTGTCTCTTCTGAATTCTGGTGAGCCCACTCGTTTGGACTCTCGGACTCGCACCCTTTCTTGTCTTGATCTTTCTCTCTGCTCTTCTCTTTACTTGGATTTCACGTGGCAGGTTCTTGATGACCTCCATGGAAGTGATCATTTCCCCATCCTTGTTTCCTTTTTCTCTTTTCGCCCTTCCCTCTCTTTTCCTAGGTGGCAGTTTGCTAAGGCAGACTGGACCCTATTTACCCTCAGTGCTGCTCTCCCTGACCTCTCCCTTCTGCCTCTCTCTCGCGCTCTCCTCCTTTTTCGTGACACTGTCTTCAACGCTGCCCTCTGCTCTATTCCTCGCTCTTCCTCTCGGGGTCCACGGAAGTGCGTTCCCTGGTGGAATGCGGACTGTGCTCGGGCTGTCCGCTGTAAGCGTGCAGCCTGGAAGAGGCACCGCCGTAGGCAGACGACCGATTCTTTTCTTTTCTTTCGGAAAGCGAGTGCGGTGGCCCGTAGGGCCATCCGTACGGCTAAATGTGAATGTTGGGCATCTTATGTCTCGACAATTACGTCCGAGACCCCTCTGGCCCAGATCTGGAAGCATATCCGCAAGATAGCGGGTAAGTTCGTTCCCGATGTTTCACCGGTCCTTCACCTCCATGATACTCTTGTGGCGGACCCGTTGCAGGTCGCTTCCGAACTGGGTTCCCACTTTTCTTCTGTTAGCTCTGGTCTTCATCTTCCCCAATTTTCCTTCTTCGTAAACCTGTCCTTGAGTCTCGTCCTTTAGATTTCTGCACTCATCTTCAGCTTCCCTATAATGATCCCTTCTCTCTCTCTGAACTTCGTTCTGCCCTGGCCCTCTGCGGTTCTACGGCGGCGGGCTCCGATGGTATTCATTATGAGATGCTTCGCCATCTCCCTCCGAGCACGTCTCGGTATTTACTGAGTCTGTATAATCGGATCTGGGAGTCGTCGTCAGTCCCTGAGGACTGGCTCGATGCCGTTGTCCTCCCTGTTCGCAAACCGGGGTCTCTGGGTACTTCCCCTAAGGACTTTCGCCCTATTGCTCTCACAAGTTGTGTCTGCAAACTCTTTGAACGTATGGTTAACGTTCGTCTGATGTGGTTCCTGGAACACCATCACCTCCTCTCCCCTTCTCAATTTAGTTTCCGCAAGTGCCGCAGCACGACAGATGTCCTGGTGAACTTGGAGGTCTATATTCGTACTGCTTTTGCTGCGAAGACCTCCGTTGTTGCCGTCCTTTTTGACCTAGAAAAGGCTTACGACACCACTTGGCGTTATCATATCCTATCTCAACTTCATTCTTTTGGCCTTCGTGGTCATCTCCCTCTCTTTCTCCGCAGCTTCCTCTCTCGTCGTTCCTTTCGGGTGCGCCTTGGTACCGCTCTCTCTCCCTCTTTTCAGCAATACGGTGTGCCCCAGGGTAGTGTTCTGAGCACTACTCTTTTTCTTGTTGCCCTCAATGGTCTTCTTTCCTCTCTTCCTTCTGGTGTCTTCTCCGCTCTCTATGTCGATGATCTTACCCTTTGTTGTCAGGGTGATGATTCGCCTCTCCTTCAACGCCGGCTTCAACTTGCAATTGATGCCGTGTCGTCTTGGGCCACAGGTCATGGCTTCAAGTTCTCTACTTCTAAGACTTGTGCCATGACTTTTACGCGGAAACGGGTTGTTCTTCGTCCCTCTTTGTCACTTTATGGTCATCCCCTTGAATACAAAGATTCCGCGAAGCTTTTGGGGATATTCCTTGACACTCGTTTGTCTTGGTCTCCCCATATCTCTTACCTCCGTGTTGAGTGCTCTAAGGCCCTTACCCTGCTTCGGGTCTTGTCCCATACTTCTTGGGGGGGCAGATAGGCGCACTCTCCTTGCTTTACATTCCTCTCTCGTCCTGTCTAAGCTCGATTATGGTTGCCCTGCTTACTCGTCTGCTTCTCCTTCTACTCTTCGCCGTCTTGATGCTTTGCACCATACTGGGTTGCGCCTCAGTTCTGGTGCCTTTCGTTCGACTCCCATCCTTAGCCTATATGTTGACACTGGCTTCCTGTCTCTCCAGGACCGCCGTGATCGCTACTGTCTTCGCTATCTTGCGCGGTCCTTGCAACATCCTTCCTCTCGCCTCTGTCGTGCTTTAACTTTTACCCCTCCTGCGGTTCCTGTTCCTCTTCACCACCTCCCTCTTTCTGTCCGGTTATCTCGCCTACAGGATTCTCTCTCCGTTCGTATTTCTGATGTTTCTCCTCGTGTTGTTCCTTCTTTGCCCCCGTGGACGGTCCCTCTTCCGCGGTTTTGTACTTCCTTGACCCGTATCACTAAAGCTTTTACCCCTCCTACGGTTCTAAAACGCCTTTTCCTCGAGCACTTTTCTTCTCACTCCCGCTCCGTTTCTGTCTTCACCGATGGGTCTAAGTCAGCGGACGGTGTTGGCTACTCTGTTGTTTTTCCTGATCGCACTTATATGTGTCGCTTGCCTCCGGAGACTAGCATCTTTACAGCGGAACTTTATGCTATTCTCTATGCTCTTCGTCTCCTGCTTTCTCGTTGTCAGTCTTCCTTTGTGGTTGTTGTTGACTCTCGCAGTGCCCTCATGGCTCTCGGGTCCTTTAATCCGGTTCATCCAGTAGTTGTCGAGATCCAGCATTGGCTGTTTCTCGTTCACAGTAAATTTAAGTCGGTTGAGTTTTGTTGGGTTCCCAGCCATATTGGTGTGTCTTTAAATGAGCGTGCGGATGCTGCCGCTAAGGAAGCTGTCCGCTCTTGTCCCATCTCTCGTAAAGGCATTCCGACTTTTACCCGGTTATCCATTCCTCAGTCCTTACCCGTTGGCAGGCTTCTTGGTTGTCTGTTACTGGTAACAAGCTACGTACTCTTAAATGTTGTGTTTCCGCGTGGCCGTCCTCCTTCCACCGTAACCGGCGGTGGGAAACAGCTCTGGCGAGGTTGCGTATTGGCCATACTCGCTTAACCCATGGTCACTTGATGGAGCGCCGCCCTGCTCCTTATTGTCCTAGTTGCATTGTCCCTCTTACGGTCGTGCATGTCCTTCTTGAATGTCTCGACTTCCAGGACGAGCGTGTGTCTTGCTTTCCGACCGCCCCTCGCGGTCACCTGTCCCTCGATAGAATTCTTGGTGACTCGGATACTTTTGATATCGTTCGCCTTATGCGTTTTTGTTCTCGTATTGGCATCCTTGGTGATATTTAGCGCCCTCTGATTATTTTGCGCATTTGATGGTGCTACATAGCCTTCCCGGTTTGGTGCCTTCTTTTGATAATTACTTGCTTACTATATATATATATATATATATATATATATATATATATATATATATATATATATATATATATATTAATAATAATAATAATAATGGCAGTATGGGTTCGAGTCACTTCTGGGGTGTGAGTTTTCAGTTGCATATAGTCCTGGGGACCATTCAGGCTTGTTCATATATATATATATATATATCTATATCAGTATATATGAACACGTTGTACTGAACAGGGTAAAAATTGTTTGAGCTACCTCATCCCTTTGTGTGTATTTATACCTCAATAACCTGATTTCAATTTCAATTAGATGGCGAGCTACACCAGTTGACGTATAAGGTTTTAAGGGTCAATATAGATTGTCAATTAGCTTTTTCAGAATAGAAACAATACTCCACGACATAGGCTTGCCGTGGAGTATATTGGTCTAAGTTAGAAGTTAGGTAAACAAAAACACAAGGTACACGACGTGCTCAAATTAAAAGTAGTAAAATTTACATTGAGACACTAAAATAAAAAGAATTATGATAAAGAACTTTATATAAAAATAATGTAGTTTAATTTGAGTAAAATTAAGTCGCACTACCATAACAGAATATATGTTGTGAGTGAGCCTTGGTTCGGGAAATTTAGTACATCAGTTTAATGACGTTGTGAACGCTCGAGAGGACGGGCTGGGTTAAGGGACTATTGTGGGTTGCATCTTGGGGAAGGTCGGTCATTGAATCGGGTCCCAGCGTGACCCCCAATAATCCTAACAGGTTTCTTGTCCTAGACATTGGGAAACATTAATTTCATCAGTGTGTCCAAATAATATTGCCACAATGATGAAATCAATTGAATAAAGACAATTCAAAATAATGGACGTGTCCCCCGCTCCTGTGCAACCCGTTCTCGCAAATTCGTAAAGTCAATATTGACTTATTAACTACGTGCATAGGTGATATACTAAACATAATAAGTCAATATTGACTTATTAAATTTGCGAGAACGGGTTGTCCTGTGCCAGGTAAGTTACGGGCTCACCATAGCCCGTGCTACTTAGAACTGTTCCAAGTAGCTGAATCTATAACAACAACAACAATGGACGTGTATTTCCGCCATGCTTGCTAATATGTTCTCCCCACACAGGTTGCAGCCCTTTCCTGTGCCAGGTGAGTCCACTACGGGCTCACCATAGCCCGTGCTACTTGGAACTTTTGGTACCCAGTAGCGAATCTTAAACAACAACAACATCTCCCCCCAGGTGTCCATCTGTGCCGGGTGTAACGTGGTGCGGCCGTGAGGAGCCTGTGTCACGGGCGCGCTGGGTGGAGCAGTGTTCCTCGCTATCCACTCTCTGCTGCCCAAACTGAAGGGTACGTCCGCTCCTTCTTTACTAGTGTGATATGTTATTGTTTAAATTGGGTTTCTCGGTTATTTATTTAAGTCAAATTGGCACTACATTTCCAGCTTTACTTAAATTAACTTCAAGAAATCAAGGTTAGATTCTGTGGAGTATTTTGAAGGACAAGATATTCCTTTATGTTTTAACTGTTGCTATCGTTATACTTAATTTTTCCGAATAAGATGCAGCTGTGTTTCTTCCACAGTTGACGACCCACTTGATGCTGTGGCTGTACACATGGGAGGTGGGTTGTGGGGGCTGGTTGCTGTGGCCCTCTTCCAGGATGGTGGCATTGTGTACGGGGGCAGCGCGGAGGTCCTCGCCTGGAACATAGTGGGGGCGCTGGCCATAGTGGCCTGGTCTGGTGGTCTTTGTTTGGTTCCCTCAGGCTGCTCGGCGTCTTGAGGGTGCCTCCAGAAATGGAAATTGCAGGCAAGTGAAGATAATACATAAAGTTTTCACTTTTGTATTATATAATTGATAATTGTATTATAATTGTTATGTTTTTAGTGTTATGAACGCATTCATTATACATTGTATATGTTTTATATCTCTAACAATATCTGGACGCCAGGAATGGACCTCTTGAAGCACGGGGAGCCAACTGACGCTTGGCTGGAGAGCCAGTACGATGGATCCATAAATGCACAAGAGGAGAACAAGAGGAATTCAGGTAAGATGTCAACCAAGTTGCTTTTAAAGTTCAGTGTGTGTGATGTTTGTCTATATATAATGGGCCCTATGCACCCTCTTCACAAAGTCGGTGGATGTATGTGTTGGAGACCAGGATGGTGTACGAGGAGTGATGGGGAGGGTGTATGTGGGGGAAGACTGCGAGGGTGGTATGGAGGGAGATAGTGAGGGTATGTATGAGGAATAGGTAGGGAATGTAAGGGGGTGATGAGCAGGGTGTGCATAGATTGAGGGAGGGATTTATTATTATTAACATCTTTATTGACAAAATTAATTACAATTTTTCCTTATCTGAGGATTTCGATTAAGTCTTACTGAAGTGAGGATAATGCTGGTATCCTCTGTCACGCAGGACAGAGGGTCATACACAAGACAATAGGTCTAAACTGTAGGCGGAAGTACATATATATCATGGTTACAATCAATGTTTTAATGTATGGATGTGTGAAAAAGAGGGAGGGTGTACAATTGGAATGGAGATGATGTGAAGATGTTTATAATTATTACGACAGTGCATATTGAAAATAGTTACAAGAATGGTAAAAATTTATGTAAGTGAAAAAGGGGGCATGGGATAGGGGTTAGGGAGAGACCTGGCCACCAAGTCAACCTGGTCATCGTCGGAGACCCCATCTACTATGTGTGTGTGTAAAATAATATCTAACCATCAATCTTCTATAATGATCCATTATTTTTCCAGATCTTCTAGCCAACATGTCTGCTCCAGAGAAATGTGGTTGTACCAATTTCCAGGACCCAATTCCACCCAAAGATGGTCAAAAGTGTGCGAATCGTCCATCGTGTTCAGTATGTTTTTCGCCCATGTACCCCGGCCTCCCTGAAGCTAGTCACTTCAACCCCCACAATGACGGTGAAGGTAACTGAGCATATGACAAACTTTTTCAACATTCTTTTTCTTTATTCGTTTACACACACACGCAATTTAATTATTGATATATATATCCATCATTCACTTAATGATCCCATTGCTTTCCAGATTTCCTGGATCTTCAACCTTCGAACCCGGAAGTAAGTGAATGCAACCTGGAAGTTAGTGAATGCAACCCGGAAGTTAATGGATGCATCCCCGAAGTTTGTGAATGCAATCAAGAAGTTTGTGAATGCAATCAAAAAGTTTGTGAATGCAATCAAGAAGTTTGTGAATGCAATCAAGAAGTTGCCTACGACCTCCCACCTCCAGCAGCAGCCTACGATCTCCCACCTCCAGCAGCAGCCTACGATCTCCCACCTCCAGCAGCAGATTACGATCTCCCATTTCCAGAAGCAGCCTACGATCACTGACCCTCCAATGACCTGCCATGTTCATAATTTGTAATTAATTTATACGATTACCATTACCGTATAAATTATAATTAATGTGATAAATACTTTGTGTTTAGAATTTAGTTTATTACTATGTACTGTGGGACAGTGATGTGTGGTGTGAGACAGGGATGTGTAGGGTGAGACAGGGATGTACACTGTTAAAGCATTTTAATATTTCAAGAACTTTTTGTTTAAAATTTAGCCATAATAAATCAATAAAACCCCAACACATGTTGTATTCTGTTTAGCATTGGGCCTCCTTAACCACTGGCAGAGATGAAAGTTCCTTGTATATCTTTTGCTTAGCCCTTACACTGCTACAGCCTGGGCTGTAAATGAGGGTATAAGCTAGGGCTGGGCGAAAATATATATGAATTATGTGAAAATTAATATTAAATGTTAAACAATTTTCCAACTTATTGGCTTCAGCATCATGAAAACCTCATCCCAATATTTTCATAAATGAAATTTAGACAATTTTTTTTTAAAGAAGAACGTTTTGTTGATAAGGAGAACAGTTCCTATTACCTGGGACTGAGGGATAATGCAGTAATAAAGAGATGCAAACATCTGTACGATGCACAAAGAAGAATAGTGGCAAGAAGTGTCCACAAAGTGGATATGCAGCTGGTGCCTTTATTGCATTGCTGAGAAATACATAACACAAATAATGAGTATGTTATTATGCTCTATTTTGTTATATATCACACAAATACATTTTCTAATGGTATTATCTGTGACTTTCATAAATGTCCTCAATTTTTTTAGGGGGAGGAGGGAGATTATTTTTCTGATTTTGTTGTAACCTCTACATCCTGGAGAATGCATACCCGTCCCTACCTATGTGAAGATAGAATAAAATTGGTCAATAAATCAGTCATAACTGGCAAAACTTGGGACTGATTTTTTTGGGGCTTATTTTTTCACAGATTTCAAACTATTTTTCTTGTTTCTTTAGATTGTTTTGATGATTAGGAACCTGATTAGGGCTTTTTGATTTATAAAAAAATATACGCTAAATATATCCCCTAAATCAGTACAATTATCCCTATATTTTGTGTTTGGGGGTTATTTTTTCTTGATTATTTCAACACATATTGACCTACAACTTTCACATTTCGAGTACGAATGCCAAATTATGTTTATTAAAACATACAAGTAAATTAATTAGAACTACCTTATACATTGTCGATAACTTCAACTTCAATTATCTCTAAAAGTAAAGTTTCAACATTGAGTCAGTTTAAAAAAAATCCAGTTTCTGACCGATTATCATCATTTTTACATATAGTGTGCGCCGCTAATTGTTCTACAATCCTATTAGAATGGATTTTTCATAAACTCTAAGCGTTTTGAGTTATAAATTTTGTTTTCTGAATTTGGTGCATATTTCAAATGCCATATTGACGATTATTTTATTACAGTAAACCAAACTGAAAATCTATATTTTAAATCTATTAAAATGAAAATTATATACTATTCTAATAGCATAACGCAAAATGAACAATTGGCGGTATTTAATATTTTTGCAGCCGATCTGAAAATCTGAAATTTTCAATAATATATTTTATAATAATTTTGATTTATTTTTGTTTTTCGAGTTACGTTGGTGATTATTTAGACAAAGTTGGAATCTTTGCCTTGTAGATTTTGCACAAAAAATTGGAAAGTGTTAGAACAAGTTTAAAAAATTGAACTTAAGGTACCATTAGGTCCTGTCGTATATATACGCCATGCGCAGTTTAAGGGTTAGGGGACTCGGCAGTCCCCTAAATTTATTAAAAATGTGTCTACGATAATCTATAATCGTCGATCTATAATTTACGATCCTCAACAGGTCGTAGCGTCGTTGGAAGAGTCGTGTGTAAAGGCTGCTTTAACTAGGTATTCCTTAATGGATTTTACTATTTTCCATGCCAGCATAGATGGTCTTTGTGGGGAAAGTCGGTGATGGCAGGTGGTCTCTATAGGTTTCTTGGAGTTATTACAATACTTCTCATATTCTGTTGAAGGTGCTTTGCCAATCCTGGGAAGTATAGTGTGGGTGATATCCATCGATTCCCTTCTCCTGGTCTTCTTCTTGATAGTAGGTGCACTTTGCATGAAGGGCATATCCTCATAATGACTGCACCAGGACAGATGTTAGGAGACACGTGTATATGAAGAATGAGAAGGGTCAAAAGTCACTAGCAGCCGTAGACAAAGGAGCAGCGTCGAAAACAAAGGCGGACGGGAGAGGGAGACATGTCGCACCGGAGGGCGGCACTTTGTGTCCATTACGTCGACTAATATTTACCAGGGAACTCCAGCATCGGAAAGCGCAAGCAATATGCTTTCCACAGCAGCATGTGGGCAAAGGGCGCCCGGCCACCAGGCGGCGCCGTTTGCGGAGGCATCCTATCCGGCACCCCATAAACAAACTCCTTCACCCTCGGCACCCAGATAGTGGAAGAGCACCATGGGACCGAAAGCACCTGGGCATTCAGAGAAAAGCCCAATACCCGACCCCCCACGGGTCATGGCCCCGGCAGTCTGGACCAGGCTCCCCCCAGATTGGGGCAACGAAGTAGGGGAAACCGCAGGGGACGCAGGCGTGGCATTGTCCCCACCACTGGGCACAGGAGCTGAAGCCCCCCAGCGCACATCCTTCTTTAGCACCACGACGAGGTCCCGATCACCAGGGAGCAACCCCCCATCGCAGGGATCGCAGGGAGGTTCGAGGGGGGGGGGGCACAGGAAAGTAACCGGAGCCCCTCTGCTCCTCCACCGACGGTGGAGGAGTCCGGAGCACCATACTCCCCCCCACCTTCACAGTCACACAAGTTGTAGAACCCGCCACGACAGGCAGAACAGCTGACAGGTAATTAGGCGCCTCTGGTACTGAACCCACACCGTCCTCAGAACCGCCTGAATGCAACAGGGGTGGAAAATCCTCCGCACGAAAAATATGCACCCTACCAGTCGCTCCTCTTTCGTGCACTGCAGCCAGATGACCCTCGTGACCGCACCTATAACAGATGCGTGGTTGCCCCCGATAGAGACAGCGGGGCGTGTAACCCAACACAGACACTGACGACGGTACACTACACTTCAACATCAGGATGCGGGAGCCGTCAATAATACCAACACAGTGCCCGGCAAGGACCTTGTTCCATCGAACTTAACACAGTCCCAAACCGTTCAAAACAGGTTAAAAGATTGTCCTTAAATTCGAAGGGGGGTGTTATGTCATGGGGTGTGTTTGTCAAAAACTTTTGTCATAGCTGTGTCTCAGAGGCCTGTTAAGAATTTAGTGATGGTGGACCTTTAAATGTTGTCTAGGGGAATAGATGATTGTACTTGAGCCTAGGGCAAATCAAGGAGTAAGGTAAACAACCTAGTACAAGGACACAAAGTTATATGTATAAATCACACGATATTACACATATGAAATGTTGTTCCTTACAACACAAGGTCATTATGACGTGATATAACCCTCCAAGCGGGCTCTAGATACCCTAAGGCTCTCCGTCCCAAACCTGGAACAGTGCACACAACCACCACAGCTATCTACCGATGACATATATTTACACCTCTAGGAAACCTGAATTCTCTCTTAAAGAACACCTCCAAAGTCTGCATAACTACTCTACAATATCTTGCATCCCTGTTTAGATACAAAGTAGGCTTATCTGACTGTACGGCCGGAGAAAACCCCTCAAATAGCAGGACCGGGTCGGCAGCGATACACCTCCCCTCAAGTCAAGATGGCGTCCACCTCTCTTGCGTCATCGCCCCTTAATACTCTATGCTTTACATTTACAATCAAGCCCTTTATTGACTTTATTTACCATTGTGACGGTAACGCGTTGGTGTTCGGCTGTTTCAAAAGCTAGGGGTATGGCCTCGTCACATATAGAAACAAAAAAGAGAAAATCTGGAACTTCGTCTGTGGTAAGGTAATGGGAAGACACACAAAACACAAGTAAATTTAACAATGAGATTTTAATTACGATAGAAAAGCAAAACATGAATAAAATGGACATACAAATTGGAACATAAAATCAATCAATCAAAATAATAGGAATAATCAAATGGCAAAATGAAAAGTTATGTTAAGACAAGTGAGTAATAACAAGTGAACAATATACAATGCAAATATGGGTGCAGGAATATTGGCTTTAAGCTGCCACCTCTCTTAGTACACGTAAGCCAGAGCTTAGTCTACCAACGAGACGTGTTAACTTGTTGAAAGCACTGGATATTCTGAGGTCTGCAGGTCGCGGTGGCCCCAGACATCAGGTAGTGTGGCGGTGGAGGAGCAGGCGCGACTGACCACCAGCCAATCAGCGATGAGCAGGCGATGGACAGGTAGTTTGGTGGTTCGAGTGGTGGAGGCGGAGCAGGTGTTCCTGGTGCTGAATACGTTTGCTCTCTGGCAAACCTTGGAGTTGTACTTGTTGGATATTTCTTCCATATTAGTTGTATAGGGATGTATAGCGACGAACTTAGGAGGGAAGAGCAGGCTCAATCTCTTGAAGGAGATTATCGTCACACCATATTCCCCATGCATGCTTTTAGATTGAGTCCATTTTTCCCTCACATAGTTAGGCTATTCCAGTTCACATTATTCCTGACAATCTCCAGCTGAGAAGGTACTACTTTGCTGGGCGGAGTATTACTGGTAACTCGCGCCCTCACTGAAATCAGCTGTAGATATTTTCCTATCAGAAATTCTCCACTGTGTCCACCAACATTTCATACTTGAACTAACCTCCACAGGAGGTAAGGTTCGTAAATGCACCATACACCGCCACATATGATTCTTAGTGTCGCCACGGCGACACTAAGATTCACTACTTTAACAGAACAGGTAGTATCAGGGAGAGGGTAAACACGCTTTCACACCGTCCAAGAAACGCCTGAAAGGCAGCCTGGTGGTGGAACTTGACCACAGCACGATTGCCATGAAGCAGCTGGCCGCCCACCAAAGTCCGACAGCTGCGCATGGAGCACGTCCACCAGGGCGACACCAACTATCAAGCCATGTCAAGAGGAGTACAAGCCGGGGAATACAAACCTGGGTATGCGTATGGAAATGTCAAGACACAAGCCTGGAAACCCACTTCGGCCAATCATCAGCCAGATACCCACACCCACGTACAGACTGGCGAAGCGACTCAATGGCTTGCTGACTCCTTATGTACCTTGTGCTTTCAGCCTGAAGTCAAAGGAATTTGTTGACTTACTGCGCGGAACACGGGCCACAGGGATAAGAGCCTCGTTGGACGTAGAATCACTGTTTACCAACGTACCTGTGGATGAAACAATCGGGATGATAGCGGACAGAGTGTATCGTGATCCGGCTTGTACTCCTCTTGACATACCAGAAAACATTCTAAGGAAACTACTCCAAGCTTGTACTACTTGTAATGCCCACCTCACCCAAAACCTTTGTGTCAGCTCACCCAAATCGGATGAAAAGCAATAGTTATGTCAAATGTTTCATACACAGTGTATCATGAGTGTAGTGTTAAATGTAAACAAGTCTTTGAGAATGTAAGAAGCCCTTACGAAACGCTTCTAGGCGTCAGACGATAAATAAAAATTAATTTTGGAGAACTGATATTTCCATTACCACAGACAGTGAAGAAAAAACATAAGAAATATTGAGAAAATTCGTGTTAGAATTATTAATCTTACCTTTTCGGTCATATTCAACAACATTATATTAGTATTTATATATATATATAAATATATATATATATATATATATATATATATATATATATATATATATATATATATATATATATATATATATATATATATATATATATAGCAGGATTATAGCAGGATTATATATATATATAGCAGGATATATATTTTGAGCAGGTGGTGGAGTGGGTTAAGGCGTACCTGTTATGCCAGTTGCTGGAAGGCTTCTGTGCTGGCTAGGGTTCGATTCTCCTGGTGGGAAAGTGTTTCTAAAGTTATATATATATATATATATATATATATATATATATATATATATATATATATATATATATATATATATATATATATATATATATATATATATATATATATATATATATATATATATATATATAAACAAATTTGTACACACACATCCCCAGGAAGCAGTGTATATATTTATTGTGATGAATATTACATATGGGTCAGTAGCTAGGGATGGGAAGGCAGGATGTGGAGTCTTGATCAGGGAGTACACTGACATCAGCACTGTAGATACTGTTATTGGACACCGCTTAACTGACAATGTCTCTTCAACGCAGGCTGAACTCCAAGGTGTATTAACAGGATTACAGGAAGTAGTCAAATGTTTTAAAAATGCTTGCTTCTTTATAGAGAGTAGAGGAGCGTTAGAGTCTTTAGATAGCAGACGACCAGTATACCAGAATATTGTGATCGAGTGTAGAGAGAATGTTAAGACAATAGAAAAAAATGGGTATAAAGTTTTTTTTATTGAGCAAAATTAGGTATACACAGCAATGTGCTGCTACCCTATTGTATATGAGACATTACACAGTGTAGTTCAAGAACTTGCTATAGGTTCAACTATTATTCTCATCTCACAGGATAGTTAGTCATACATGGAATTACGTGGAGATAATACCTGCCTTAATACAAAAACAACACAGCTCTGACTAAACAGCTGGCTATAAGCTAAAAGTAAGATTTATATATGGCTCCCTTCTCATGCGGGCATACTGTTGAATGAGGCAGTTGATGAGATAGCGAAGAGAGCCTCGGGGAAAAACTCTTGTCGATGTTGTATGTCAGAAAACTTTGAAACAAATAAATACAAGAATCAAGAGTATGAAGAAAAAGTTAAGAGAATGGCAATGGTGGACAGCAGTAACACATTCAAGCATTATGCAATAATATATACAAATTCGTCCTTCACTCTTTTCGAAGGTGAAGGAATTCGAATCTCAAGGAATATTCATTGTACCGGATGGTAACACACTAGTACTTAAGACAACTTCACCCATCATATAACATAACCGTCATAGGACTCAAAAACTACTAAACGCAAGTGCAACCACCGGTCAAAATCCACGAGTTAATTGCCCCGCTCCTGTGCCAGGTAAATCCACTACGGGTTCACCGTAGCCCGTGCTACTTGCAACTTTTTGTTCCCAGTAGTTAAATCTAAAACAACAACCACAGGTCAAATCTCTCCCGAAAACCGCGTGACAATTCATTTTGGTACGATTGATAGCCACAGCCTGTCTGGAGAGGCCTAAGCATTACGAGCTCAGTCTAAAAACTAATTCGCTCGCACACACGCACATTTATTCAATAATATAACAATACATTCCATTTAAATACAAGACAACATCACCCCACTATAATCACTCACTACATTTATAATTATACACTATAATCTATAATTATTCACTATAACCTATAATTATACACTATAACCTATAATTATACACTATAATCTACAATTATACACTATAATCACTCAATACATAAAAAAACTCAATACCTGGATGAATATTACCTCTAATATATCGTACTTATTATTAGAATGATAACTCCTATATTTAGTCATTAATACGTAAAAATAAGTTGACTCAGTTACGTACTCCAATAATATATCTGGGTCATAAGACTCGACCGGTATAACATAGAATCCAGTGATATCCAAAATACTCTGAAGACTAACCGTTATAAACTTAATATTTCTTCCACGACCCCTCCCTAGCGCACAGCTTATGTGCCAGTTCCGGTGTGTTTGTTTACCTTATATGTGCTCCTGTGTGCTAGGCTAACACACGTAAATATGACCAAGAAGATGTAATAAAGGAATGAGGTGATATTTAAGAGCTGAAGCAATGGGAAATGTGAGAAAACAGTTTAGAATATGGTGGAATACAAGAAGCAAAAATATAGGAAGACAGAAGCGAGGTCCAATCTCCATCAAAGATATGTGGGAGGAGAGCCCGTGGTTCAATATGCAGAAGCCAAAGCCAGAAGTGGGAGTGCATGGTGAAAGAATTGGGAAAGCAAAACAGGAGCGAATAGAAAGAAAGGGCGGAACAAGCAACGAATATTAAGCGCATAAGGGAAACTTGGAATTATGTGATTCTGATAGCATTACCTCTAAGGTTAAGGGGGGTAATCAAGATAAGGGAATAACACCAGGCACAGGGTGGAGGTCGAACACCTTTACCAGTCTCCGTGGTGTAGTGGTAAGACACTCGCCTGGCGTTCCACGAGCGCTTTGTCATGGGTTCGTATCCTGGCCGGAGAGGATTTACTGGGCACCAATCCTTAACTGTAGCCTCTGTTTAACTCAACAGTAAAATGTGTACTTGGTTGTAAAAACGAGTCTTCGCGGCGGGGATCGTATTCCAGGGACCTGTCCGAAACGCTACGCGTACTAGTGGCTGTACAAGAATGTAACAACTCTTGTATATATCTAAAAAAAAAAAAAAAACACCGCACCAGTGGCCGCGCGGTGACTAAAAAATATTCAAATTAACTCCCCAGGAGGCGCCCAGAGCTATCGGTATATGTTAGATATATATAATGTATGTTATGCAACAATGTTCACAAAAACACTGATCCAAGTATGCAGAATAACCACATGTGAAAAATAGAAAATGCTTAACGCGTTTTCGGCTAATTCGCCTTCATCAGAGCAAAGTAGATTCTACTTTGCTCTGATGAAGGCGAATTAGCCGAAAACGCGTTAAGCATTTTCTATTTTTCACATGTGGTTATTCTGCATAATGTATGTTATATTTATATGAGCTATCGGTTGTTATATATATATATATATATATATATATATATATATATATATATATATATATATATATATATATATATATATATAGATATATATATATATATATATATATATATATATATATATATATATATATATATATATATATATATATATATGAATGAAAACTCACACCCCAGAAGTGACTCGAACCCATACTCCCAGAAGCAACGCAACTGGTAACTACAGGGCGCCTTAATCCGCTTGACCATCACGGCCGTCAAAGGAAGTGATAGCCGAGGCTATTTGAGCCACTTCCCCGACGGCAACTCGGATGGTAATCTTGGGCATAGCATTTCACCAAATCACCTCATTCTTTGGGGCACACGTGAGGAACACAAATGCGAACAAGCCTGAATGGTCCCCAGGACTATATGCGAATGAAAACTCACACCCCAGAAGTGACTCGAACCCATACTCCCAGAAGCAACGCAACTGGTAACTACAGGGCGCCTTAATCCGCTTGACCATCACGGCCGTCAAGTTACCAGTTGCGTTGCTTCTGGGAGTATGGGTTCGAGTCACTTCTGGGGTGTGAGTTTTCATTCGCATATAGTCCTGGGGACCATTCAGGCTTGTTCGCATTTGTGTTCCTCACGTGTGCCCCAAAGAATGAGGTGATTTGGTGAAATGCTATGCCCAAGATTACCATCCGAGTTGCCGTCGGGGAAGTGGCTCAAATATCCTCGGCTATCACTTCCTTTGACGGCCGTGATGGTCAAGCGGATTAAGGCGCCCTGTAGTTACCAGTTGCGTTGCTTCTGGGAGTATGGGTTCGAGTCACTTCTGGGGTGTGAGTTTTCATTCGCATATAGTCCTGGGGACCATTCAGGCTTGTTCGCATATATATATATATATATAGATATATATATATATATATATATAGATATATATATATATATATATATATATATATATATATATATATATATATATATATATATATAGATAGATATATATATATATATATATATATATATATAAATATATAAATATATATATATATATATATATATATATATATATATATATAGATATATATATATATATATATATATATATATATATATATATATATATATATATATATATATATATATATGAATGAAAACTCACACCCCAGAAGTGACTCGAACCCATACTCCCAGAAGCAACGCAACTGGTAACTACAGGGCGCCTTAATCCGCTTGACCATCACGGCCGTCAAAGGAAGTGATAGCCGAGGCTATTTGAGCCACTTCCCCGACGGCAACTCGGATGGTAATCTTGGGCATAGCATTTCACCAAATCACCTCATTCTTTGGGGCACACGTGAGGAACACAAATGCGAACAAGCCTGAATGGTCCCCAGGACTATATGCGAATGAAAACTCACACCCCAGAAGTGACTCGAACCCATACTCCCAGAAGCAACGCAACTGGTAACTACAGGGCGCCTTAATCCGCTTGACCATCACGGCCGTCAAGTTACCAGTTGCGTTGCTTCTGGGAGTATGGGTTCGAGTCACTTCTGGGGTGTGAGTTTTCATTCGCATATAGTCCTGGGGACCATTCAGGCTTGTTCGCATTTGTGTTCCTCACGTGTGCCCCAAAGAATGAGGTGATTTGGTGAAATGCTATGCCCAAGATTACCATCCGAGTTGCCGTCGGGGAAGTGGCTCAAATATCCTCGGCTATCACTTCCTTTGACGGCCGTGATGGTCAAGCGGATTAAGGCGCCCTGTAGTTACCAGTTGCGTTGCTTCTGGGAGTATGGGTTCGAGTCACTTCTGGGGTGTGAGTTTTCATTCGCATATAGTCCTGGGGACCATTCAGGCTTGTTCGCATATATATATATATATATAGATATATATATATATATATATATAGATATATATATATATATATATATATATATATATATATATATATATATATATATATATATATA
Organism: Procambarus clarkii; assembly: GCF_040958095.1. NCBI lineage: Eukaryota > Metazoa > Arthropoda > Malacostraca > Decapoda > Cambaridae > Procambarus > Procambarus clarkii. The sequence goes on along the minus strand of NC_091160.1, from coordinate 53,740,122 downwards.
TATAGATAGATATATATATATATATATATATATATATATAAATATATAAATATATATATATATATATATATATATATATATATATATATATATATATATATATATATATATATATATATATATATATATATATATATATATATATATATTAGTATATTTTGGTAGCAGTCTTTCCTGTAGACATATATTATTAAATATGACCGAAAAAGTAAGATTAATAATTCTAACACGAATTTTCTCAATCTTTCGTACATTACGCTTCACTGTTGGAGGTAAATCAAAAATCAATTCTCCAAAATTCATTTTTATTTCTAGTCTGACGCGACACGGGCGCGTTTCGTAAAACTTATTACATTTTCAAAGACTTTAGTTCACAAATACACAACTGAATAGAACTTACGTATCTCCGATTTTATATCTACATTTGAGTGAGGTGGAAGGGGTGATGTGGCATTAACACAAGACAGAACAAAATGTGGTATTAATAGGGTATTAATTTCATCAACACAAGACAGAACAAGAGTATTAATAGGGTATTAATTTCATCAACACAAGACAGAACACGAAGCAATGGATATTGAATAGAAGTGTTTGTAGAAAGCCTATTGGTCCATATTTCTTGATGCTTCTATATTGGAGCGGAGTCTTGAGGTGGGTAGAATATAGTTGTGCAATAATTGGCTGTTGATTGCTGGTGTTGACTTCTTGAAGTGTAGTGCCTCGCAAACGTCAAGCCGCCTGCTATCGCTGTATCTATCGATGATTTCTGTGTTGTTTACTAGGATTTCTCTGGCGATGGTTTGGTTGTGGGAAGAGATTATATGTTCCTTAATGGAGCCCTGTTGCTTATGCATCGTTAAACGCCTAGAAAGAGATGTTGTTGTCTTGCCTATATACTGGGTTTTTTGGAGCTTACAGTCCCCAAGTGGGCATTTGAAGGCATAGACGACGTTAGTCTCTTTTAAAGCGTTCTGTTTTGTGTCTGGAGAGTTTCTCATGAGTAGGCTGGCCGTTTTTCTGGTTTTATAGTAAATCGTCAGTTGTATCCTCTGATTTTTGTCTGTAGGGATAACGTTTCTATTAACAATATCTTTCAGGACCCTTTCCTCCGTTTTATGAGCTGTGGAAAAGAAGTTCCTGTAAAATAGTCTAATAGGGGGTATAGGTGTTGTGTTAGTTGTCTCTTCAGAGGTTGCATGGCTTTTCACTTTCCTTCTTGTGATGTCTTCGACGAAACCATTGGAGAAGCCGTTATTGACTAGGACCTGCCTTACCCTACAGAGTTCTTCGTCGACTTGCTTCCATTCTGAGCTGTGGCTGAGAGCACGGTCGACATATGCGTTAACAATACTCTTCTTGTACCTGTCTGGGCAGTTGCTGTTGGCATTTAGGCACATTCCTATGTTTGTTTCCTTAGTGTAGACTGCAGTGTGGAAACCTCCGCCCTTTTCCATGACTGTTACATCTAGAAAGGGCAGCTTCCCATCCTTTTCCATCTCGTAAGTGAAACGCAGCACGGAACTCTGCTCAAATGCCTCCTTCAGCTCCTGCAGATGTCTGACATCAGGTACCTGTGTAAAAATGTCGTCAACATACCTGCAGTATATGGCCGGTTTCAAGTTCATGTCGACTAAGACTTTTTGCTCGATGGTACCCATGTAGAAGTTTGCAAACAGGACACCTAGGGGAGAACCCATGGCGACCCCATCTACTTGCTTATACATGTGCCCATCCGGGCTCAAGAAGGGTGCCTCTTTAGTACAAGCTTGGAATAGTTTCCTCAGAATATTTTCTGGTATGTCAAGAGGAGTACAGGCTGGATCACGATACACTCTGTCGGCTATCATTCCGATTGTCTCGTCCACAGGTACGTTGGTAAACAGCGATTCTACGTCCAACGAGGCTCTTATCCCTGTGGCCCGTGTGCCCCGCAGTAAGTCAACAAATTCCTTTGGAGACTTCAGGCTGAAGGCGCAAGGAACATAAGGAGTCAGCAGGCCATTGAGTCGCTTCGCCAGTCTGTACGTGGGTGTGGGTATCTGGCTAATGATTGGCCGAAGTGGGTTTCCAGGCTTGTGCGTCTTGACATTTCCATACGCATATCCAGGTTTATATTCCCCAATGATCTTTGGCAGGTGGAGTCCGGATTTCTTGGCGTTCACAGTTTCGATCAGTTTGTTGACCTTTGCTTTTAATTCGGCTGTAGTGTCCCTCGTTACCCTTTGGAACTTAGTTTGGTCAGAGAGTATGATGTTCATTTTCGCCAGATATTCGTCTTTTTTAAGAATGACATATATTGGCGACTTGTCACCTCTCCTGACAACTATCTCCTTGTTCTCACGAAGGCTTTTAGCTGCCGCTTTAAGCTCGGGGGACAGTATGGTGCTTCTGTAGTTGCCTCGATTCTTTCCTCCTTCTGCAATAAGTTCTGCTTGTAAGGTATCTTTGGTAGTGACCTGAAAGAAGGTCACTATATATATATATATATATATATATATATATATATATATATATATATATATATATATATATATATATATATATATATATATATATATATATAGATATATATATATATGTCGTACCTAGTAGCCAGAACTCACTTCTCAGCCTACTATACAAGGCCCAATTTGCCTAATAAGCCTAGTTTTCATGAATTAATGTTTTTTCGACAACCTAACCTACCTAACCTAACCTAACCTAACGTTTTCGGCTACCTAACCTAACCTAACCTATAAAGATAGGTTAGGTTAGGTTAGGTAGGGTTGGTTTGGTTCGGTCATATATCTACGTTAATTTTAACTCCAATAAAAAAAAAATTGACCTCATACATAATGAAATGGGTAGCTTTATCATTTCATAAGAAAAAAATTAGAGAAAATATATTAATTCAGTAAAACTTGGCTTATTAGGCAAATCGGGCCTCGCATAGTAGGCTGAGAAGTGAGTTCTGGCTACTAGGTACGACATATATATATATATATATATATATATATATATATATATATATATATATATATATATATATATATATATATATATATAAATATATATATATATATATATATATATATATATATATATATATATATATATATATATATATATATATATATATATATATATATATATATATATATATATATATATAGTAGTAATGTAATTTTGCCAGCATTGTAATTACTTTACATGATTAAATACTCCCCGAAAACAGCACCATTTGGTCACCACTTGGTCCGGGAGACATCTCCCGTCACGCAGGGTGCAGTCGCACCTCCACAGATCTCTAGTATCATCTATTGATACTGGAAATGGCTCAAAAGGGCCACCACTTATAGGCTATTCATGCCCAAACCACCTTTTGGGTGGCTTAATCTTCTCTCTCTCTCTCGTGTTTTTCCACCATCTGGTCACCATTTGGTCCGGGAGACATCTCTCGTCACGCTGGGTGCAGTCGCACCTCCACAGATCTCCAGTATCATCTATTGATACTGGTGATGGCTCAAAAGGGCCACCACTTACGAGCTATTCATGCCCGTGCTACCTTTTGGGTGGCTTCATCTTCATCTTAACACATTCACAAGGGAGACATCTCCCGTCATGCAGGGTGCATTCGCACCTCCACAGATCTCCAGTATCAGCTCTTGATACTGGTAATGGCTTAAAATGGCCACCACTTACGGGCTATTTATGCCCGTGCCACCTTTTGGGTTGCTTCATCTTCATCTTAACACATTCATACGGGAGACATCTCCCGTCATGCAGGGTGCATTCGCACCTCCACAGATCTCCAGTATCAGCTCTTGATACTGGTAATGGCTTAAAAGGGCCACCACTTACGGGCTATTCATGCCCGTGCCACCTTTTGGGTGGCTTAATCTTCATCAATCATCAATCAATCAAGAAGATATGGACCATCTGGTCACCATTTGGTCCGGGAGACATCTCCCGTCACGCAGGGTGCAGTCGCACCTCCACAGATCTCCAGTATCATCTATTGATACTGGTGATGGCTCAAAAGGGCCACCACTTACGAGCTATTCATGCCTGTGCCACCTTTTGGGTGGCTTCATCTTCATCTTAACACATTCACAAGGGAGACATCTCCCGTCATGCAGGGTGCATTCGCACCTCCACAGATCTTCAGTATCAGCTCCTGATACTGGTAATGGCTTAAAATGGCCACCACTTACGGGCTATTTATGCCCGTGCCACCTTTTGGGTGGCTTCATCTTCATCTTAACACATTCACAAGGGAGACATCTCCCGTCATGCAGGGTGCATTCGCACCTCCTCAGATCTCCAGTATCAGCTCTTGATACTGGTAATGGCTTAAAATGGCCACCACTTATGGGCTATTTATGCCCGTGCCACCTTTCGGGTTGCTTCATCTTCATCTTAACACATTCATAAGGGAGACATCTCCCGTCATGCAGGGTGCATTCGCACCTCCACAATTCTCCAGTATCAGCTCTTGATACTGGTAATGGCTTAAAAGGGCCACCACTTACGGGCTATTCATGCCCGTGCCACCTTTTGGGTGGTTTAATCTTATAAAATATTGTTATTTTATAAAATACAAATCTTCTGAATTTGTTTCGGTAATAACACCAGGAAATAATAAACAATATGGATTATTGATACAAATATATTTACTATTGTTTACAATTTAAATTAACAGCATTACAAAAATAGATTAATTAATTGTATACACGCACATACTTTCACAACTAATGACAAACACACATAATGTCATAAGTAATGACAACTACACACACACACACTTTCATAAGTAATGAAAACACACATACAGTACTGTCATAAGTGTTATGTATCAATAATACTTGATGCTGACATTTTTCATGATAAAGCATTAATGTTCCTAAATTCCTTCCTCAGTTATTGTGAGATTAACATTACGTCCTTTTTGTTTTCGTTGAGTATTGTTTGCGTTAACTGTAGCGTGCTTGTATGTTGTATTTTTTGACTCTATTTCATGTTTATTCATGTGGGGAGAGACAGTGGCGTCTCGTGGGAGGGGAATGTACAGGGGAATCTACTCTGTACATATACAGAGTAGTCATTGATGCACGCATTGTATCCAGCATAGCATCACTGATTCACCCCTGTAATTATTCAGTGTTCTTGTGTGTACATGTATTTTAATTACACCTTAGTTATGTTTAATGTATATTACGGTATTTATAAATATGTTCATAAGTATTACTCGCTGCAGATAGCAATGTATCTAAAAATATTCATTTGGGCCTTAATTGGTAATATGTTGACCCCACGCCCCATGCTACTGGACACTTGGCAGCCAGTAGCAAAGGTGGAGTTATCCGAGAGGGACCTGAATCATAAGATAAGTCAAAGGTGCCTGTTTAGTTCAGTTAACATAGTTACTTGCCTGGTTAGACCATTATTTGCTTACCCATATATTCTTATATCGGGTAAGTTAGTGATCAGTGCCTATAGATATTATCTAAACTTATTAAATGAGAATATATCTGGTGATTCTTGGCTACCTGTGTGTATTTATTTGATATGTCTGATTGTTTCTTTGTTATCCCTTCATGAAGTATATTGATGTGTTTGTGAAGCAGTCGTTTCTTTAATCCCTAGACAAGGCCACATTTATTATTTAATTATTGCGAGACACATGAACCTTACCCATAACAATAAGTAATGACAAACACACACATACTTTAATAAGTAATGACAACATACACATACTTTCATAAGTAATAACACAGAAAAGAGAATCTTAAAGCTTTAGGTTTCGTCAAAAGCCTCATTCGGGTAACAATGAGGGTCTTGACCACGTTGATCTCTGGGTTCAACGAGGACTCGCAGATCATGGTCTCCCAGTCGGACTGTGAAGCCAGCTTCAGAGACACTATTGTTGGAGTTCAAGTGGTTAGCTTCGTGGTTGTTGAGGGACACGACGGGCGAGAGGTGGGATGGGACTGGTCCTGCACGACTCCAGTATACAAGGTGTCCAGGGACTGGAGCTGGGTCCTGGGAATTAGTCAAACCAAATTCTTCTGGGGCAGACATGTTGGGTGGAAGATCTGGAAAATAATGGATTAGATGAATAGTGGAAAATGTTGATAACAAAACTGTATGAATTTCTATGATGCATTTCATTAATATCAAATAAATAAACATCACACACAAAACTTTAAAAGCAACTTAGTTGACAACTTACTTGAATTCCTCTTGTTCTCCTGAGTGTTTACGGATCCATCGTACTGGCTCTCCAGCCAAGCGTCAGCTGGGTAGGCTGGCTCCCCGTGCTTCAAGATGTCCATTCCTGGCGTATAGATATTGTTAGAGATATAGAACATATACAATGTATAATGAATGCGTTCATAACACTAAAAATATAACAATTATCAATTATATAATACAAAAGTGAAAACTTTATGTATTATCTTCACTTGCCTGCAATTTCCATTTCTGGAGGCACCCTCAAGAGGCCGAGCAGCCTGAGGGAACCAAACATAACTAAACAGAGACCACCAGACCAGGCCACTATGGCCAGCGCCCCCACTATGTTCCAAGCGAGGACCTCCGCGCTGCCCCCGTACACAATGCCACCATCCTGGAAGAGGGCCACAGCAACCAGCCCCCACAACCCACCTCCCATGTGTACAGCCACAGCATCAAGTGGGTCGTCAACTGTGGAAGAAATATTTATTAACTTTACATCCACAACCTCAACAGTCCCAATATGCACGTACGCTTCCCAATAATATAAAATTTTATAAATATTATTATTTAAGTATATGCCATCTACAGAACATAACGTTAAAGTTAAAATATTTCAAACTCAAGTTAGATAAAACTGGCTACTTGTTGCCTTCTTGAGACAAAGTTAAGAAAACTGAGCGGTGAGAGAAGCAGTGACGTACCCTTCAACTTAGGCAGAAGGGTGTGGATGGCGAGGAAAACTGATCCACCCACTGTACCAATGACACTGGCACTCCACGGCCGCACAACGTTGCACCCGGCACTGATTGACACCTATCATGGAAACATGTCCTTAAGCATTGGATAAACAAACTCAGACATATTGCAAGTAACACCATTTTGATAAAAAATTTGTTATGTTATCATAATACTAAGTTAAGTTTAAATCAAACGTCTGTCAATGAAAATTTACAGCGAGCAGAGTCCATCATACTAGCACTAATGGACTCCCGGCCACACAGCGCAGAGCGGTACTTACCATGCCAGCGAGAGAACCATTAAGAGCCATTAGGAAGGACCAGGTGGACTCCCTCCCACACAGCACAGAACGGTACACCAGGAGCACAGCGATGCCTCCTGAAGACGCCGAGATCACAGTGTTAAAGACAGCCTTGGCAATGGCTACAGCATCACCCTCGTGGCTGATGGACGCTTGGGACCCTCCGTTGAAGGCCAGGAACCCGAAGAGCAGGATGAAGCCTCCCAAAGCTGCCAGCTGGAAGTTCAAACACAACTTTACACCTCCACCTTGACGTGTAATATTTGTATTAAACATGATAATCCACAAATATTTATATCTTGCTTCATGACTTCAGATAATAATATATTACCACTGTTCTATGAACATACCGGCACAGAGTGTCCACGTATCTCCTTGCCCTTGGGTCCGAAGCGACCAATTCTGGGCCCAAGAATTACAGCCCCAACAAGAGCTGCCACGCCCCCTGTGAGGTGGACGACGCCAGATCCACCGAAGTCCTGGTAGTGTTGAGTCTTGAGCCAGCCAACGTCTGACCAGGTCCAGTGTGACACCACCGGGTACACCACAGCTGTACAAACACAAATATTATCATAACTGAGCTGTTACAACACACAAACATGATTAAAACACGGCACACTACAGCTGTACCAACACTGCTGTATTTTATAATGTATCTATTAATTCCGTGGGAAATGTATTATTGTTTGCATTACCTTTTAAATTTATTGAGAAACACATAAAGTTTAATTATAATGATCAGTGTTAGGCTATTATTGTCTAACAAATTGTTTTTCTCTCAAGATTGCCCTGTTAAGGTTCCTCTCAAATATTATCTAAATTATATAAATAAACCCAGTGAGTAAAGTTATTTATTCATTGACCACAAAATAGTGTAAAGTATCCTGCTAAATTTGAAACATACTTTACAGAGAGAAAGAGGCTTCACACCCACCTGACAGCACGGTCGTGTAGATGAGATAAGCATTGAAGGCACACCGCTCAGCCATCGACCCCGAGATGATGGTGGAGGCTGTGGTGGCGATGACGAACTGGAAGAACCAGAAGGCCAGGTGCTCGTCCGACAGCCCGTACGACGCCCAGTACTCTGTACCAGAGAAGCTGTTCCCGCCTCCAAACGCCAGCGGGAACCCCACCAGCCAGTACGCTATGCCACCAATGACTGGGGAGAGTAACAGGGCAGATGGTTAGTACAGGGTGGGGACGATTGTGGAATTCATATCGCTATTACTACGTGAGGCTTGGTGGGAGGAAGTCGGTTAATTAAATACAGAGAACAATTTAGTATATAACACCAGCAGATGTGAAAAGCAAAAGCAGGAAATTACAGGAATACAAGAGTCGGCAAAGTTATATACATTGAGAGCTTACTTTAGCTATGAGATAGGAATAAAAAAATCATGTGCTAGTTCACCAGACATAAGCCAGATACGATAACAAATAACGAAGGTGTTTGATAACTTACAGACATCGAGCATGTTCTTGAGAAGGATGTTGGTGGTGTTCTTGGACCTTACGGAGCCTGCCTCAAGGAATGCGAACCCGGTCTGCAAGACTGAAATATAAACAAATGTTAGTCAAAAGTACAAATTGCATTCCAAATACATTATTCTAAGCATAATAAAACAAAATCTAACACACAGATTATTGTACGTCTATATACAACTATATAAAATACAACTATTTTATTAATATACAAAATGTGAAATAGGTGCCATATATATGTTTAAATACTTGAAAAAAGAGAGAAAACACAGATTTTGGTACTTACTGAATATGAGGATGGCGAACACAATGAGGAAGAGGGTGTCCAGGTCCTTCTGCAGAATGTCCAGTTCCCGGGACATTGGCGTCGGGTTCTCGCCAGACATTAGAAAACTTACATTGTGTCCGGCATCCATATTTGTTGCTGCCAGCGAGACTTCCAGATCTCTCAAATTGTAGCTTAAAAATTATTAGCAAAATAAATTTCCAGACAAAATTAACACGTCGTAAATTCCTGTGGATGTAATGTGGAGCAAGCCAAGCAGCTCCGAGGGTCTCGCCCTCCTGCTGCCAGGGCCTGCAACCTAATATCTAATTTCAGCGATTGATTGATTGATAAAGATTAAGCCACCCAAGAGGTGGCACGGGCATGAATAGCCCGTAAGTGGTACAATTTTTTTTTTCTCAGTATTCTGAGGTTGCTTTTAACCAACAAGCTGTTATCGCGGGGGAGGATACTGCTTCACAGTCTTTATGAGGGTGTCCAGCTGCTGGACACCTTTGTTGACCAGGAGAGTGGCTGTGTTGATGGCTTCAGGGTGGCCACTGCATGATTCAGGAACTCTTAAAGCTCTTCTAAGGTCATTGGTTGCTTCACATTCCAGTAGATAGTGAAGTAATGGCTTTTCTGTGACAGTTTGGCAGAAGATGCACTCTCTCTGTCGGGGTTCACCAATCTCCCAGTTGCATCTGTAACCTAGACGTAGTCTATATAACCTAACTGCTATTTCCCTGTGGATTCCTTTTGGGATATTTAACCTTTCTAATTTGGTAGCCTGAAGATACCATGTTGCAGATGGCGAACCTTCAGCTATTCGCTGGTGCAGGTAGGCTTTGTTGAGATGTGAGAGTTTTTTGGTGATGATGTTTTTTATGTTCTCTAGGCTGGGTTGAATTGTTTTATGTATCACTGGATGACGAGTTGCCAATTTAGCAATTTCATCAGCTTTTTCATTTAATGGGATTCCAATATGGGATGGGATCCAGTTTAAAGTTATGTTGAGTCCTTTGCCTTTAGCGACTGCTCCAAGATACAAAATGGTGGTAATTATTTCCACATTATCTTTCCACTGTTTTTGCCCTAGTATTTGAAGTGCAGCTTTTGAGTCTGTGTGTATGATTGCATTTTGAGTGTTTTGTGCAATCACATATGCGAATGCCTGTTGTATGGCAAACAGCTCAGTTTGGGTTGATGATACTAGTCCTCCCAGTCTCCAATATGCCTGTACGCTGGTCGTGCAAAGAGCAGCGCCAGCACTCTCATTTTCTGTGTCCACCGATCCGTCTGTGAAGATGTGGGTGGCTCCTGCTACTGCTATGCTATACATTTGCTCTTCTATTATGCGCCTTAGGATTGTCGGATCATAGGCAGCCTTTTTCATTGGGAGACTTTCTATTACTATTTTGAAAGTAAGCTCTTCCCACGGCGCGGAAGGAGTGTAATTTGGGTGTGGATGATCACCCTCTCTATCAAGAATCATGCTTTTTAAAAGTAGTCTGTTTAAGACTTTTCCTGCTCTTGCAACCCAAGAGTTTCCATTGTTTTGGCCTAGTCCAACCACCAAGGCCTGCCGTACTGGGATTGGATCAGAAGAAATAATAATCTTACTGATAATTGTAGCTGTCCTTTGTGATATTCTTTCTTGTAGAGAGGGCAAACCCGTCTCCAGTCTAAGAGTTTCAAGCCTGGTCCACATGGGGGCTCCCAGTGCAGCTCTCATAGCATTGTTTTGGGCAACTTCAAGCTTTATCCACTGTTGGTGTGATAGATTTGTGAGTGCAGGTGCGGCATAATCGATCACTGATCTGACTGCCTGTACATAGTATGTGCGAAGGACTTGCAGATTGGCTCCTCCAGAAAGGGAGGTTAGCGACCTGAGGATTGCCGTCCGGGCAGCAGTTCGCTCTCTCAAGTAAGTGACCTCAGCATTAAAATTCATGTGTGTGTCCAGGATGATTCCTAGATACTGATAGGTGTCGACCCATTCTATTGGTTGACCCTGTACTGTGAGTTGAATGTTGGGCTTCGCTATTTTTATGGGCATGACCTTTGACTTTGAGGGGTTGAGTTTGATCCCAATCTGTTTTGCCTCTTTGCTGATGCAGTCTAAGCATATGGGTGCAAGGCGCGCCGCATCCCTTCCTTTTATGATGATGACAAAGTCGTCCGCGTAGTTTAGCAGCCTGCAGTGATGTGGGAGTTTCAACCTCATTATACTTTCCATTAAACAGTTGAAGAGAAGAGGGCTGAGAATACCTCCTTGCGGTGTACCATTTTCATGTCTTTTGTACTCAGAGACTGTGCCATGAAGTTTTACTCTTGCTTCTCTGTTTATGAGACAGTTTTTGGTCCAGGAGAGCAGGTTGCCTCTGACCTCTTTGTCAATGAGGCAGCAGAGAATAGCTGGGGCGCTAGCCAGTTCAAAGGCTTTTTCGAGGTCCAGGAATATCAGCATTCCTGGTCTGTCATTCAAGTGGGCTAACAGAGTTGTAATACATTCCACTGTGCCAACCCCTCTTCTATAGGCATACATATCATGGTGCAGTTTAGGCATTTTCCACTCCAGTCTGTTGAGTGCCATTCTGTCAGCGGTCTTGGCTGCACAGCTCTGGAGAGAGATGGGCCTGGGATTAGCTGGATCTTTGGGTTTTGGGATCGGCACTATGTCTGCTCTATTCCAAGCAGAAGGTCTAGTTTGAGAAGTCCAGGCTAAATTAATTAACCTTAGGTATGCAGCGTCTCCCTCTGGGCCGAGGTTTCTAATAATTTTATAGGTTATTTTGTCGGCTCCAGGGGATGTATCCTTGGAGTTTTTCTTAGCCCGATTGAGCTCATCCAGTGTGAAGGGGGAATAGTGTCATAGACTTCTTCACATGCTGTAAGGATTCTGTGCCACCTTTCTTCTTCTAGTCCGGTCTGTACTGCTAATACATCTGGTGGAAGTTGATTGCTGGCTGCTCTCTCTGCAAACCTGGTTGCCAGTACTTCGGCTTCCTGTTGAGGATCCTTAGGGTGTGGAGCTTTAGGTGTTTTATTCCCTTTGGCCCGGTGAATTTGCTGCCACATCTCTCTGAGAGAGGTGTGTTCATTCAGGTGTGAACACCATTCCAGCCACTTTTGTTCTTTTATTTGTCTGGTCTCTCGATGTACATGTTCCTTGACCTCACAAAGTAAGATCCTGTTGCGGTCGCAATAGTACCAATGATCATTATGGTGTCCGGTGGACTGTTTTTTCAGTGGGATTGAGTGGTTGGCTGCACTTTGAATCGCTTTGACAAATTCTTGTTCTGCCTGATTAATGTCTTCGGGAAGATCATAGTTTCTTTGCCACTCTGAAATGAGGTTTTGAAATCGGTCCCAGTTTGCTAAAGCAAAGTTCCAGGCTTCAGATGGAGGCGGAGGTGGGGTGGGTAGGTCTAACTGAAGATCAATTTGGACCCCATAGTGGTCGCTTGTGAGTGTGGGCTCAACTGACCATGTTGCTGCATCTCTTACGGAGGCTGAAACGAAGGTTAGGTCTAATCTGCCTCCTTGGATGTGGGTAGGTTCATTCTTGTTTAGGATTTGTATTTCTGGAAGCTGGTCCAGTAGATGTGTAATGTGTATGCCGGCTTCATTTGTTTTGTTCGAGCCCAGTGCCAATCGATGATGGGCATTAAAATCTCCACAAATGATTGTGTTTGTTGTTGTCGCGTGTCCAAATAACACAGAGAGATCCATTTCGGCTTGTGGAGACCTGTACACATTGAACACTTCAAGTTTGTCGTGTCTTAGCTCAATGGTGACTCCCATTACCTCTGTCCCTGCTCCACAATTGGGTGGGCTGGTTATGGATTAGGAGATCAGGTCACATTTTACATAGATTGCACATCCCCTGGATTGCCCATTGATCCATGGAAGGAAGAAGCCTCGATAGCCTGAGATTTTAGGTTCTAATCCGGCTCGAAGCAAGCTCTCCTGTAGTATCAGGATGTCTATGCCCTTGGTTGCTGCTATGCATTGCAAGTGTTGCCTAATTTCAGCGACCCTCTGGAGTATATATAGGTGAGCAACCAAGTTGCCGATTGGTACTTTTTGCAGATACGTCACTCTTCCGGGTAATTTGGGATATCGATATTTATGGCAGGTGGCTGCAAGTAATGAATCCCCCAATGGTGAACATTCCAGTTGTAAAGTATGTGAACGAGAGTTGGGACATACTCTCCAACACTAATTTGTGATTGCCCTGTTATCAGTGATTTCAGACCAAATGGTATGAGGTACTCTGATAGTTGTAATTATTTCATATACTAAGAAGTGTATGAAGTTGAAGATATTCTTGTGCTGTACCCAGATTTTGCTAGTGGAGGCTAATAGATACCTTACTTTTCATGCTCTCTCCTGATTCCATGTATGACTAGCTGTCCTGTGAGGTGGGGATGTTGGATGAGGGTGTAGCTGGTTTTTTATCTACACTGTGTGGTAGATCAAAAGGGGCTTCTACAGAATAGGGTAGAAGCACATTGTTGTGTATACCTAAGCTTGTTAAAAAGACATTATTTGAGAGGAATTTGATAGAAACTGGTAAAAATAAATATAATATAATATTTCCATGATCAGTGCTTAGCTCCTATAAAAATCATAACGTTAATATTTAGTCAAAGTTAATTTATTTTTGTACTGAGGTAGGTATTTTCTCCCCTGATTCCGTGTATGATTAACCATCCTGTGAGATGGGAATATTAGATGAACTTATAGCTAGTTTTTAATCTACAATGTATAATCTTTCATATATAATAGGGTAACAGCACATTGCTGTGTATACCTAAGCTTGTTAATAAAAAAAGGGTAATTTGGCAAGATGTTTAACAAAAAAGTTTGTTTCCCGACCCGCCGAGGAATAGTTCGACGCTTGATCCATGTTCCATATTTTAATATCCTAAATATTTAGATACTTTGCATATTTTCTATAATTTTCTCGTTCATATCTAAACAATTAAGCTTCCGTCATCTATCTTCCTACTTATGACCTTTATTAAGGAATTAGTCACAAGGAGATGGTTTATTGACAATTATTTTAAATCCTACTGAAGTCATAGCTATGATACAAGAGTCGCGCTCAGTGATAGTCAACCTCGTAAATCTGTTGATGTGAAATACTGAGGGTGTGCAAAATACACCTTCATAGTATAATAAGTATATATTAGGTATTTTTCGAATTATCTTCTTATCATGCTAGTTTTGTGTTGCATATGTTCTGTCAATACGCATCTCTTCACCCTAATTCGAAGCTAGAAGATATTTCTGTGGTTGTACACCTGCTCACTGCAGCCGCAACTGTAATAAATGTTATAGGAAAGTGAAGGAAAGACCTAATACATATGTAAGCGTTATAATACTAAATTCTCGGATGAAAGAATTCATCATAGAATTCATCCGAATGTACCTTCCTTCATGAAGGTGGCAAACTGTGGACCACTGTGTCGCACAGTCCACCAGACTGTACGACACAGTGGTTGCCAGGATCAGGTTGAGTTACCATTACCTGTGGCAGGTGGCTGCAGGTGACAGATCTCCCAATCCTGAGCACTCCAGGTGCAAACTCAGTGAGCAGGAACTGCGGCATGATCTCCCACATTACATCACCGAATGCCCAGTTATTAGACCTTTCAGACCAGTTGGCATGAAGTACCTGGAGCTTTGCAATTACTATATTCACTCTCGTGTTCTTGAAGATATCCTCACAGTGTACCCAAAATTTGCCAGTTCAGGCTACTAAACATATGGCCCTGTATGACTAACCATCCTGCGAGATGGGGACCTTTAGTATCACTGCTGCCTTATTCACTCTTGTGTTGATGATGATATCCTCATAACGAACCCAGAGTCCGCCAGTGCAGACTATTTATCACATGCTTCTGTACGACTATCCATCCTGTGTGATGGGGATTTTTTGCATCACGTAGCTAGCTTTTGGTCATACTGTACTCCCCTTCATATAGTCTAGGGTAGCTGCACAAATGCAGATGTACCTAATATATTAATACTGACTGACATAGGGAGAACATTGTTTACATTACCTTCATAAAGAAAATAGACTAAATCCGAAATTTTGGTATTAAAGCACTTACACATGTATTGGGTCTTTCTTTCACCTAAATTCAACCACTAAGGCATTGTACTAAGTTTCTCCAAATTTTATATTACTATTAAATTAAACTTCTAAATCTAAATCTACATAATACAGTATATGTTTATAATAATCACGTCTTATGTTATCACCATACTCTCTCTTATTTAAACAATGTTCAGAAATGTTGTGTAAACTAACTCAAGTATAAACATATAGCAATTTACGAATAAATTCGTTGACTCCATTAAAAACATGTTTAACCTGAAACAGAATATCGTGTGCAACTATGACTGGAGTTGTACTGAAGGAGTTTCACTGGAACTCTCTGTTTCAATATTATATTTAACAGGGCTTGTCTTAGGACTCCTCCTTGAGGTATGGTGAGTTTACACAGCTTAGCATGAGGAAAAATAAAGGAAACTGTAGAAGGCATATTAGGCTATACGGGGGTACCTCTTATTTATATACATCCAAACTCATTCATTTTTTAAACAATCTACATTGATTTCCTGCACTATATTCTAATCATCAGTAAACTGGTAAATGTTGCTATTCAATTTAGTGTCTAAGTCATTCATTCAAGTTCAAGTAAGTTTATTGAGAAAACGAAAATCTCAAAAAGGATAGAGTAGCTTAGGCTATTTCTTCCCTAGTCTACATAAGGTCCCTCAAGGACTCACAAACCCATACAGTACACAATTATTAATCATATTCTATATTTCCAATGGTAATCACATGGCATACTGTGAGATCTCTTATTGATTATGCTGCCCATATGTCTTGATATCTGTACTGTTTTGCAGACTAAACAAGTTGGAGAAGGTTCAAAATGAAATCATGCGAATAATCCCTAGAAGATTCTCGTGGCCCAAGAACTACTATTACTGAGATAATAATGATATAATTGAACTTACAGAGTACTGAGGATAGAATTTCAGAGATAAATGAAGCTTCGTAAATCATTCATATCTATACAGCAAGAGTATGGGGTGAAGGGGGGGTGATAGGGATGGCATAGTGTGAGATGGGAGGGAGGTTTGAATGAGCATTTGAATGGGGACAGGGAGGGTTCAGGGTAAGGGGGGTTTCTATGGGGTCGAAGATGGGGGTATTGTCCTCTCCTCTGGGGTTGCTGGGGTGCTGGTTGGGAGTTCCCCACTCTCATATGGGGCTGTTGAGTTGTGGGGCTGGAATCCTTGGTTCACTCCGCTCACGCTGCACGTTCTCCTTACTTCTGCTGCCTTTACTCTCCCTTCCCTCATCATGTCCCTCTGGAGGAATATTTTCCTGTAACTTCTCACATGGTACAGGTGGCTCATTTTGTTAGTATCCATCAATGGTCCATGTTCGTGTTCTACCTTTGCTAAATAGTCTCTCCTTGTTTGTCCTTTCTATTCTGAGTATTTTTATGCGGGGATTGTCTCTCCTGTTTCTTCTCTCTTTGAGTAGCGTGCAGCTGAACACCCGTAGTCTCTCCTCGACGCTCATACCTCTCAGTTCAGGGACCAGTGAGTTGGCTTGCCTCTAAATATTCTCGAACTTCGTTATATGTTTAATAAGATAAGGACTCGATATTGTTGCCTCATATTCCAGCAATAGTTTTACATACGCGAAATTCAAGATCTGAACGTCTCATTGTTCAGATTCTATATGGCAGTTCTTATATAACCTATTTATTAGGTTTTGGTGACAGGTTGGGGGTCATGTCAACTCGACAGTGAAAGTGATTTCACTGTCAGATTTCAATACGGAGTAATTGTAATCTTACTTTGTAATTGAACAAGTAATTTGTTATATGGGCAGTGGTTGTACTGAGAAGGGCCAATAGCTAGAATCAAGATGTATCTTGAATAGTGGGATAGATAGGCCCGCCCCAAGGAAAAAGGTTCCTAGTAATGATTCTATGTTTTAAATTACAGGTCTATAGACTATTAGCAAATCATCTACACCACTTCAACAGGAAGAATGGATACTTCTCAAAATCTAGCTTATTTATTAAGCCCTCTAATAACCCCTTATATACATTAATACAATAAATCCCTTTACCACTCTTCCTTACGTTAATCACCTTGGACCACATAGACAGGATGCAAGGTTTACAATTGCAACTTGGGTAAAGACTACTTGGAGAAGGACAATACTAAAGGCTCTAAGTAGCCTGGTAAAACTTGATCACACATGGTTTCACTAAAACACCCTAGAGTAATCTTAGAGATATAAACACTAGCTTAGGCTACACAAGAACTAATTACACACTTTGCCAGAGCCCGGTAACACAGTATAAGGTAATTATCTTGTAGAACTGAGAATCAAGATAAGGTAAGGGGAGAGAGAGAAGGAAGAGGAGTACAGAGACTACGAGAGAGTGTGAACACCACAACAGCCAGAACCAGTAAGGAGGAGAGCAGCCTCCTCCGCTCTCTTAAATATGTTGCCGGGTAGGGTGCCTAGCTGATCGTACAGCTATAAACATTACAAATTTTCACCGACATTCATTACTAGTTACTTTAACAGTTCTAAGAATAGCTGACAACTAGTTCAATATTATATTTAATAATCAACAAGCTCAGAGTCTAAATGCTCTGTGAGAACAAGATTCATCTTACGTCTGGCAAGGTAGACGGAACCAAGGCATGAGAAGCTCTGCGTATAAACGTTATTGTTAATAAACTATCCTTCTCACAAGATTATTTGGAACTCAATTTGACCTCTAGTCTCCAACTAAGAACCCAGGGTCGTAACATAATTGTAGAGGTCTTGAGTAATATGTGGTCTGTGGTGACAGGTCCTTCAGGGCCAGATGGTAGAGGTTTGAAGTAATATTAGTGTTGTGGACGGGTCCTCCAGGGCCATATAGTAGAAGTCTGGAGTAATATTAGTGCTGTGGACGGGTCCTTCAGGGCAGTCCACACTGCCCTGTCGGGGTTCGTCCAGACAGTCGTAGGGGTCGTCCAGACGGTCGTGGGGACATCCAGACAGTCGTGGGTCATCCAGACAGTCGGGGGTCATCCAGACATTCGGGGGTCGTCAAGATAGTCAGGGGTCGTCCAGACAGTCGGAGGGTCATCCAGACATTCGGGGGTCATCCAGACAGTCGGGGGTCATCCAGACAGTCGGGGGTCATCCAGACAGTCGGGGGGTCATCCAGACAGTCGGGAGTCATCCAGACAGTCGGGGGTCGTCCAGACAGTCGGGGGTAATCCAGAGTCATATGGTCGTCCAGACGGTCGTGGGGACATGCAGACAGTCGGGGTTCATCCAGACAGTCGGGGGTCATCCAGACAGTCGTAGGGTCGTCCAGACGGTCGTGGGGACATCCAGACAGTCGTGGGTCATCCAGACAGTCGGGAGTCATCCAGACAGTCGGGGGTCGTCCAGACAGTCGGGGTCATCCAGACAATAGTAGGGTCGTCCGGACGGTCGTGGAAACATGCAGACAGTCGGGGTCATCCAGGAGGTCGGGGGTCGTCCAGACTGTCGGGGGGTCATCCAGACAGTCGGGGGGTCATCCAGAAAGTCGGGAGTCATCCAGACAGTCAGGGGTCATCCAGACAGTCGGGGGGTCATCCAGACAGTCGGGGGTCATCCAGACAGTCGGGGGGTCATCCAGACAGTCGAGAGTCATCCAGACAATCGGGGGGTCAATCAGACAGTCGGGGGTCATCCAGACAGTCGGGGGTCATCCATACAGTCGTAGGATCGTCCAGACGGTCGTGGGGTCATCCAGACAGTCGGGGGGTCATCCAGACAGTCGGGGGTCATCCAAACAGTCGGGGGTCATCCAGACAGTCGGGAGTCATCCAGACAGTTGGGGGTCGTCCAGACAGTCGGGGGTCATCCAGACAGTCGGGGGTCATCCAGACAGTCGGGGGTCGTCCAGTCAGTCGTGGGTCATCCAGACAGTCGGGGGTCATCCAGACAGTCGGGAGTCATCCAGACAGTCGGGGGTCGTCCAGACAGTCGGGGGTCATCCAAACAATCGTAGGGTCGTCCCGACGGTTGTGGGAACATGCAGACAGTCGGGGGTCATCCAGACAGTCGGGGGTCATCCAGACAGTCGGGGGTCATCCATACAGTCGTAGGGTCGTCCAGACGGTCGTGGGGACATCCAGACAGTCGTGGGTCATCCAGACAGTCGGGAGTCATCCAGACAGTCGGGGGTCATTCAGACAGTCGGGAGTCATCCAGACAGCCGGGGTTCGTTCAGACAGTCGTAGGGTCGTCCAGACGGTCGTGGGGACATCCAGACAGTCGTGGGTCATCCAGACAGTCGGGAGTCATCCAGACAGTCGGGGGTCATCCAGACAGTCGGGGGTCGTCAAGATAGTCAGGAGTCATCCAGACAGTCGGAGGGTCATCCAGACAGTCGGGGGTCATCCAGACAGTCGGGGGTCATCCAGACAGTCGGGGGGTCATCCAGACAGTCAGGAGTCATCCAGACAGTCGGGGGTCGTCCAGACAGTCGGGGGTCATCCAGACAGTCGGGGGTCATCCATACAGTCGTAGGGTCGTCCAGACGGTCTTGGGGACATCCAGACAGTCGTGGGTCATCCAGACAGTCGGGAGTCATCCAGACAGTCGGGGGTAATCCAGACAGTCGTAGGGTCGTCCAGATGGTCGTGAGGACATCCAGACAGTCGTGGGTCATCCAGACAGTCGGGAGTCATCCAGATAGTCGGGGGTCATCCAGACAATCGGGAGTCATCCAGACAATCGGGGGTCGTCCAGACAGTCGTAGGGTCGTCCAGACGGTCGTGGGGACATCCAGACAGTCGTGGGTCATCCAGACAGTCGGGAGTCATCCAGACAGTCGGGGTCATCCAGACAGTCGGGGGTCGTCAAGATAGTCAGTGGGTCATCCAGACAGTCGGGAGTCATCCAGACAGTCGGGGGTCGTCCAGACAGTCAGGGGTCATCCAGACAATAGTAGGGTCGTCCGGACCGTCGTGGAAACATGCAGACAGTCGGGGGTCATCCAGGAGGTCGGGGGTCGTCCAGACAGTCGGGGTCATCCAGACAGTCAGGTGTCATCCAGACAGTCGGGAGTCATCCAGACAGTCGGGGGTCATCCAGACAGTCGGGGGGTCATCCAGACAGTCGGGGGTCATCCAGACAATCGGGGGGTCATCCAGACAGTCGAGAGTCATCCAGACAATCGGGGGGTCATCCAGACAGTCGGGGGTCATCCAGACAGTCGGGGGTCATCCATACAGTCGTAGGATCATCCAGACGGTCGTGGAGACATCCAGACAGTCGTGAGTCATCCAGACAGTCGGGAGTCATCCAGACAGTCGGGAGTCATCCAGACAGTCGGGGGTCATCCAGACAGTCGGTAGTCATCCAGACAGTTGGGAGTCATCCAGACAGTCGGGGTTCGTCCAGACAGTCGTAGGGTCGTCCAGACGGTCGGAGGGACATCCAGACAGTCGTGGGTCATCCAGACAGTCGGGAGTCATCCAAACAGTCGGGGGTCATCCAGACAGTCGGGGGTCGTCAAGATAGTCAGGGGTCGTGCAGACAGTCGGGGGGTCATCCAGACAGTCGGGGGTCATCCAGACAGTCGGGGGTCATCCAGACAGTCAGGGGTCATCCAGACAGTCGGGAGTCATCCAGACAGTCGAGGGTCGTCCAGACAGTCGGGGGTCATCCAGACAGTCGGGGGTCATCCAGACAGTCGTAGGGTCGTCCAGACGGTCGTGGGGACATGCAGCCAGTCGGGGGTCATCCAGACAGCCGGGGGTCATCCAGACAGTCGGGGGTCATCCATACAGTCGTAGGGTCGTCCCGACGGTCGTGGGAAAATCCAGACAGTCGTGGGTCATCCAGGCAGTCGGGAGTCATCCAGACAGTCGGGAGTCATCCAGACAGTCGGGGGTCGTCCAGACAGTCGTAGGGTCGTCCAGACGGTCGTGGGGACATCCAGACAGTCGTGGGTCATCCAGACAGTCGGGAGTCATCCAGACAGTCGGGGGTCATCCAGCCAGTCGGGGGTCGTCAAGATAGTCAGGGGTCATCCAGACAGTCGTTGGGTCGTCCAGACAGTCGTTGGGACATCCAGACAGTCGGAGTTATCCAGACAGTCGTGGGGTCGTCCAGACAGTCGGGGGTCGTCCAGACAGTCGTTGGGTCGTCCAGACAGTCGTGGGGACATCCAGACAGTCGGAGTCATCCAGACAGTCGTGGGGTCGTCCAGACAGTCGGGGGTCGTCCAGACAGTCGGGGGTCATCCAGACAGTCGGGGGTCATCCAGACAGTCGTAGGGTCGTCCAGACGGTCGTGGGGACATGCAGCCAGTCGGGGGTCATCCAGACAGCCGGGGGTCATCCAGACAGTCGGGGGTCATCCATACAGTCGTAGGGTCGTCCCGACGGTCGTGGGAACATCCAGACAGTCGTGGGTCATCCAGGCAGTCGGGAGTCATCCAGACAGTCGGGAGTCATCCAGACAGTCGGAGGTCGTCCAGACAGTCGTAGGGTCGTCCAGACGGTCGTGGGGACATCCAGACAGTCGTGGGTCATCCAGACAGTCGGGAGTCATCCAGACAGTCGGGGGTCATCCAGCCAGTCGGGGGTCGTCAAGATAGTCAGGGGTCATCCAGACAGTCGTTGGGTCGTCCAGACAGTCGTTGGGACATCCAGACAGTCGGAGTTATCCAGACAGTCGTGGGGTCGTCCAGACAGTCGGGGGTCGTCCAGACAGTCGTTGGGTCGTCCAGACAGTTGTGGGGACATCCAGACAGTCGGAGTCATCCAGACAGTCGTGGGGTCGTCCAGACAGTCGGGGGTCGTCCAGACAGTCGTGGGGTCGTCCAGACGAAGATGGGGGTCATCCAGACAGTAGTGTGGATATCCACATAGTTTGGGGTCGTCGTAACGGTCGTGGAGTCGTCCAGACGGTCTAAGGTCGTCCAGATAGCCGTGGGGGGTCGTCAAGATGGTCGTGGGGTTATCCAGACAGTCGTGGGGACATCCACAAAGTCGATGGTTCAAGTCATGGGGTCGTTCAGATGGTCGTAGAGTCGTCCAGATGGTCGTGGGGTCGTCTAGACAGTCGTGGGGTCGTTCTGGCGGTTGTGGGGTCATCCAGGCAGTCTTGGGGCCGTTCTTGCGGTTGTGGGGTCATCCAGACAGCCTTGGGGTCAACCAGAAAGTCGTGGGGTCATCCACATTGTCGTGGGGTTGTCCAGAAGGTCATGGGGGTTTTCCAGACAATCGTTGAGTCATGCCGACGGCCGTGGGGTCAACCAGACAATTGTGGGATCATTCAGACAGTCGTGGGGTCATCCACATTGTCGTGGGGTCATCCACAAAGTCGTGGGGTCGTCTAGACGGTCGTGGGGTCGTCCCACTTGTTCGATTGTTTCGTTGTGACTTGTACTCTCGTCGACACTGTGGTGGAAGCAGATGAAGCGATTAATTAACCAACAGAATTTTTTAATTCACTCGATCTGCCAGGAATACCACCACCGCACGAACTGTAATTAATATTCGGCGTGCCAATTATCATGTTACGAAATATCAACCAGCAAAATCTTAGCAACGACACGCGGCTTGCAGTAAAAAATGATTCAGCAAAGTCGTAGAACAACAATCTTGACAGGACCTTTCAAAGGTGAAGATGTCCTCATTCTTCACATTCCTGTGATTCCAACGGATTTGCCATTTCAATTTATGAGATTGTAATTTCCAAATTCGACTGGGGTTTGCAATCAACATCAACAAAGCTCAGGACTAATCTTTAGAATTGTGCGGTTTAGATCTAGACACTGATTGCTTCTCACATGGACATTTATATGTTGCGTGTTCTAGAGTCGGCAATGAGACAATCTCTATATCTTCACAGACAGTGGAACAAGAAAAAAATATTGTATACACACAAGCATTGTGAAATTAAACATGTAAGAAACATGAATTTTCTGTTTTCTTTCTTTTCTATTTAACCAGACTTAGCCACAGCAACGCGTGGAGGGTACAGCTGATATAAAAATAAACTATACTCTCGAAATGCACCGTCTGGTAAACAACACAGCTCAATTTCATCGCATTTCATACAAAATAATCAAATCAAAATCAAAACATCAATCAAAATCTATGAAAATTCAATTTATCAGTGCAATCAGAAACATTGAAATGTAATTGTAACATATCTAGTATAGCGTGTGTGTTGCTCCTACATGCAATAGATGGCACTGTTTTTCAATAAAAGTATAGTTTTACCTGTCACAGGTGTGGCATCTATACTTATACTTATGAATTGAACGGTATGGTAAACAACACAGCTCAATTCCAACACAATGTCAGCCAAAATAATTCACTAAAAATAAAATAAATCGAAATCTATGAAAATAAAATTTATCAATGCAACTGGAAACACTGAAATGGAATTCGTGACATATTTAGTATAGCATGCATGTTGCCATTATGTGCAACAGATGGTGCTGTTTTTCAAAGCGCATGTTTTTACCTGTCACATGGGTGGCATCTATATAATAGGTTTATAAAAAAGATACACCTATTTAAATTCAACATTGTGTCAAAATTTCAAAGAAATTGGTGAAGAACTTTTGGAGATTACAGCATGTGTTGCTCTTCCATCCAACAGATGGCTCTGTTTTTCATAAAAAACATGTTTTTTTCCTGTCACAAATGAGGAATGTATATAGTAAATATATAAAAAGACGCGCCTATTCGAATGCAACGTTGTGTCAAAATTTCATAGCAATCGGAAAAGAGGTTTCGGTTTCCAACTCACATGAAAAATACTTGAAACACAGTTTTTTTCACAAAAAGCATGTTTTTTTTTTTTTTTACCGTCATAGACGTAACATCTATATAGTATGTATATAAAAACCTGCTCGGATGCCAATGGAACGTTGTGTGAAAAATTACAAAGCAATTTTTGAAGAACTTTTGGAGATTAGCGATTTTGAATAGACGAACATTTCCATTTTTATTTATATATACTAGCTGAACCCGCCACGCGTTGCTGTGGCTCAGTCTGGTTAAATGGAAAAGAAAGAAAAGAGAAAGCGCATGTTTCAAATATGTTTAATTTCACAATGCTTGTGGGTATACAATATGTTTTGCTGTTCCATTGTCT
Organism: Procambarus clarkii; assembly: GCF_040958095.1. Classification (NCBI taxonomy): domain Eukaryota; kingdom Metazoa; phylum Arthropoda; class Malacostraca; order Decapoda; family Cambaridae; genus Procambarus; species Procambarus clarkii. The sequence continues at coordinate 53,715,891 of NC_091160.1, read as the reverse complement.
GTTGAGATATAGAGATTGTCTGGTTTGCCGACTCTAGAACACGCAACATATAATTGTCCCTATGAGAAGCATTCCATGTCTAGATATAAACTGCACATTTATAAAGATTGGCCCTGAGCTTTGTTGATGGTGATTGCAAATGTCAATCGATTTGGAAATTACAATATCATAAATTGAAATGTCATATATGTTGGAATCATAAGAATGCGAGGAATGAGGACATCTTCATCTTTGAAAGGTCCTGTCAAGATTGTTGCTTCTACAACGTTGCTGAATAATTTTTTACTGCAAGGCCCATAGCGTTGCAAAGCTTAAGCTGATTGATATTTCGAACATGATAATTGGCACGCAGATTTTCAATTGCCGTACGTGTGATGGTATCCCTGGCAGATCGAGTGAATTAAAAAATTCTGTTCGACAACTAAATGCTTCATCAGCTTTTTTAACAGTGTCGACAGACTTGTATCGAGGAATTACAGGTAATTTTTGCCTGAAATCTCCTGCAAGCAATATTAATGCGTTCCCAAACGGTCTGATGTTTCCACGCAAATCTTGCAATGATCAATCCAGAGCCTCGAGCGATTTTGTGGGTAATTGTTCATACATCCCAAATGATAAGTTTACATTTCTGCAATACTTTTTCCATGCTGGATGCTTTGGAAATGTTGCACGTGGGAGTTTCAAGGAATTGCATATTCAATGGCAATTTCAAAGCCGAAGTAGTAGTTCTTCCACCTGGTAACAATGTCGCAGCTATTCCTGACGATGCAAGAGCTAAGGTTATGCCATTTTGTGATCGAAATGCCGCCAGAACCAATCTAATTAGGAAGGATTTACAGTTTCTCCTGACGCATTTTAAAAGATTTCTCTAAACCTGTTATTGACAGTTTAAATTATTTGATGGTAAATGCCTTTTCGCTCAAGCGTTAGCTTAGGAATATTTGATTGCACACACGACAACAGATCACACATGTTGTAATTTTGTTCACGACACAGTTCTACATCGAACGAAGCAGCAGCAGATCCATTCGGTAACGGCATTTTCAATTGATTTACAACTTTGCGAATTCTAAGCACAAATCTTCTATCATTATTACCGCTTCGTTGTAGATTTCTGCTGTGAAATCCATGTTCGTATTTGAATTTTCCTTCATATTCGACGGATAATATCTTCAGCCACTGGGGGATTTATATTTCTCCCATAACTCTGTTGGAGATGAAGGAGAGCAGGTGGTCAATATTATTGAAATAATGCATAAATTTCATTTGGATGTGACGTGTTGGACGCGTCATTAATGCATACATCCCAGTGTCGGTCATTCTCCAATAAATTCAGAGCTTGACATGCACTATGGAAAGTGGCATGTGTTACGCCGTTGACAAATCTCTGTGGCTGGAAAGACGTTGGACCGGGAACATTTACCAACAGCAAGCAAAGAAAGAAGCATTCATCTTGATTGGGATGCACGGTGTACAGTCTGCCTATCGTAGTTTATTTCAATATGTCAGGTTGTCCGTCGACTCGGTCTCCTCGTTTGCCTCGTTCAAATAATTTTCTACTGGCATTCCATGTGTAATATGTATGCACTTCCGAATACAGCAGTGTTTTCGCAAACGCAAGGGCTGAGGGGCTGGTCCCAAACCTGCACACAGAAATAACATCACATGAGACCAGGAGGCATGCAGGATGTGCAGAATACCCCCGTTGAAAAGCAGATGTGCAACAGGTACTCTGAGAGAGAACTCTATCAACATCAGAGGCCCGAGACTGTTCAACACGCTTCCACTACACATAAGGGGCATAACTGGCCGACCCCTCACAGTGTTCAAGAGAGAACTGGATAAGCTGATCAAAGGATACCTGATCAACCAGGCTGTGACTCATACGTCAGGCTGCGAGCAGCCGCGTCCAACAGCCTGGTTGATCAGTCCAGCAACCAGGAGGCCTGGACGACGACCGGGCCGCGGGGACACTAAGCCCCGGAAACACCTCAAGGTAAGGTAACCTCAAGGTAAGGTACGCATCATTTTGACATAACATGAAGAAAGCAGTTAACGTTGTAGCCAGAGGGTTCATAGCTGTTTGTTGTACATTTGCAGCTGTGAAATAAACTTGTTGTCCATTTTCTTGTTTTCAAAACAAAAACAAAAAAAACTAACGAAATATTTCAATTCAAACGCAGATCATCGGCACAGCTCAATTTCACCACTAATTGCACTGAAAAATAAGAAGAACAGTTAAAAAAAGAAATGAAAAAAGAAACAAATAAGCTATACCCATGAAATGAATGGTATGATAAACAACACAGCTCAATTCCAATACAACGTCACACAAAATGTTGCACTTACGTGCAACAGATGGCGCTGTTTTTCCAAAAACTCATGTTTTACCTGTCACAGGTGTGGCATCTAAATAGTAGGTATTTAAAAACACGCACGTATTTGAATGGAACATTTTGTCAAAATTTCAAAGCAATTGGTGAAGAACTTTCCTGAGATTATAGTGTGTGTTGCTCTTATGTCCTACAGATGGATTTAAAAAAAAAAAAAAAAACATCTTTTTTCCTGTCACAGGTGAGGCATGTATATAGTAGGTATATAAAAACACTCGCCTATTCGAATGCAATGTTGGGTCAAAATTTCAAAGCAATCAGTAAGGAGGTTTCGATGATTTCCCTCACATGAAAAACACCTGAAAAACACAGCTTTTCAAAAAAGCATGTTTTTTCCCGTCACAGATGTGTCATCTATATAGTATGTATATAAAACCCCGCTCGGATGCGATGGGAATGTTGTGTGAAATTTTCAAGGCAATCGGTGAAGAACTTTCGGAGATTAGCGATTTTGAACAAACGAACATTTCCATTTTTATTTATATAGATGTTAGTAAGTTAGTACGTTATTATGTACATGACGGATGTCCCTATCTGTGAAACAGATGTACTCATCTATTTGTACTCACCTGTTTGTGTTTTCAGGGGTTGAACTTTGTCTCTGTGGTCCCACCTCTCAACTGTCAATCAACTGGTGTACAGATTCCCGAGCCTACTGGGCTCTATCATATCTTTATTTGAAACTGTTTATGGAGTCAGCCTACACCACATCGCTTCCTAGTTCATTCCATTTACGAACTACTCTGACACTGAAAAAATTCTTTCTAATGTCTCTGTGGCTCATTTGGGTACTGAGTTTTCCCCTGTGTTCCCTTGTTCGTGTTCCACCCGTGCTGAAGAGTTTGTCTTTGTCCACTCTATCAATTCCTCTGTGAATTTTGTAGGTGGTTATCATGTCTCCCCTTTCTTTTCTGTTTTGATCCATCTTCTCAGATGTGTTGTTTATGGGAACATAAATCAAAATTTAGATATTAAACATTAAGTCATCTAAAGTCAAGAAATCTCCAAATCTACAGCAAAATCAATGATTAGCGTCGCAATGACTCGTACTGGTTAAGTTACTTAGTCATTAAATTATTCCCGCACAGTCAAGAAATCTTCTCAACATCTGAAGGCTATTTTCTGCAATTATGCAGAATCAAAATACTGTTTAAGTTTTAATTATACATTGTTGAGCTGCCATTCTAGATGGACGAGTGCTCATATTGGTAGAATTAATGTCTTCTTGAACTTGTGGTGAATTTACCTTGGAAGAACATTCATGTTCAGCGAATTCCAGAGGAACTAATTTCTCTAAAGTTTTTAGGGTGGTCGTGCCTTGACACTGGATCCTAACTATTCTTAGTATTCCTTTGTGATCAGGACGGACAGCAGCAATTTTGCCTATTGGCCACTCTGACCTTGGTCCATCACTATCACCTAGTACAAGATCATCTTGTTTTAAATTGACTTTATTATAGGGGCTTGCAGCTCCATAATTATTCTCAGAGCAGTTAGATACTCACGAGTCCACACTTCATTCCACCTGCCTATCACTCTAGAAAGATGTTTATATCTTTCCACCAAGTCGGTCCCTTCGACTCATGAGGGGTCTTTCGGATCCTCATCCTCTAGAGAGATCAAAGGACTAAGAGGACCAGCAAGCATCAGATGAGAGAGACTCAGGGGTTCTCTCTGGGAGAAATCATCTGAAAGATAGGTTGGGGGTCGATTGTTGACTCGGGCCTCTATTTCCGTGATAATGGCCTGAAGCTCGGTGAGGCTAATTTTCTATCGATGCAAAGCTTTCCTTAAGCATCGCTTCCCAGTGCCTACCATTCGTTCGTAAAATCCTCCTACCACAGTTCTCTAGGAGGTATAAATTTCCAGTGGCACTGTCTTTGTTTAAGAACTGCACGTACCTCTGGATGATTCCATATTTCCCTTAAGCAAGCTTCTCCTGCCACAAAGTTAGATCCATTATCAGAGTTCATCAGTTTGGGACAGGATTGACATGCTGCAAACCTTTGAAAAGCTTCTAGGAAAACTTCTGTATTCATGTCAGAAGTAACTTCTAAATGTACGCCTCATGTAGTTGCACACGTGAAGAGGTATATATAGGCTTTCACCGGAATCTTGTCCGGAGTGCCTGTTAAAATAAGAGCTCCTGTGTAATCTATCCTAGTGGTCTCAAAGGGACGAAGGTGAACGACTCGTTCTTTAGGTAATGGTGGAGGTTTTGGGTAAAGACACCCGACCATCATACCTCCGGCAAATCACACAAGATTTAATAATGCATTTGACAGTTTGACGACCCTGGGAAAGCCAAAACTTCTGTCGTTAATCAGTGAGAGTGTCTAACACTCTACCATGTAATGTGCCCTGTTCATGACAATGTAATACTATAAGTTTACTTAAGTGGTGACGAGGAAGAAGCATAGGTTTCTTTACTTCTAAATCAACTTCTGCATGGAGCAGACGTCCTCCTCATCTTAAAATATTGTGATTGTCAGAATCAAGCAAATGCCTAGAGACCTTACTAGTTTTTCTGGAAGTTGTTCATAATTTCTTCCATAGGTCTCCATTCGGGCTTGTCTAATCCAGTATTTAAGAGGACTAGGGATTTGATATTTAATTCCTATTTTGGTTAAGAAATCAAACAAAACTTGAGTAACCCCTAGTAATTTACTTAAACTAGATTAATGATTAGGATCAATAGCTAAATATCGAGGTGTTGTAGATCCATAGTTGGGACAGTGATATTGGTCACTATGACTTGTGGCTTCTGTTTTGACCACTGACCAACCATTCGGGTCCATTAAACCACATCATGGTTTTAACTAATTGTCTCGAAGTTAATCTTCTTGAGAGGTAGTCAGCAGAATTGTCCTTGGTAGGGACCTGTCTCAATTTATATTCAGCTGACAGCTCTCGAATTTCCCCTAACTCTATTACAGACGAAGGGTATTTCCTTATTATTATTCTTTACCCATTGTAAGATTCCCTCGTTGTCTGACCACACTACTATCTCACCAATGTGAATATTACTGAGTGTCTTGGTCAGGTAATGAGCCAATCGAACACCTATTAACAAACCTGTTAATTCTATTTGGGGCAGTGATCTTTTCTTGATCGGGGTCACCCTAGCTTTAGAAGCAAGTAAAATTGATTGTTTTGTGTTTACTAAATAGGCTACTGCGCCATATGCTTTACCTGAAGCATCGCAAAACACAAGCAGATTAGTAGGTTGTTTCAGTCCTAAGGCATTACGTGGGAATTATAGAGTACTAAGTATGTTTAAAGCCGTCGTCAGTTGCTGCCATTTATCTTGCAGATCATTAGGCAACAGATCATCCCAGTCCAAGTTAGTTTGCCAGTACTCCTGCATGAGGAGTTTTTCCTTAATTATAATGGGGCTAAGTAAGCCTAACGGGTCAAATGGTTTAATGACAAAAGCCAATAATTTCCTCATGGTTATGGGAGAATTATTAGTTTTCATTGATTTAATATTTAGTTCATCAGTGGAAGTATTCCATTCCATGCCAAGAACCTTTAAATTATGAGGTACTCTATACCCTGGAAAATCATTTTCTATCATTTGATTTACCTGTTGATCATTTGAAGACCATGACTCTAGAGGTATATTAGCTTCCAGTAACTCGTGGCAAGCCTCATGATAAATTTTAATTAATTTTGTTTTATCATTGGTAGTTCCCTGGAAGTTATCAACATATTAATTGTTGCTAATTTCAGTCTTGTATGGACTATCAAATTTCTTCAAATGTGTGTACAAGGTTGCTTGGAGTAAAAATGGTAAAGAAGTAGCACCGAATAAGACTGAAGCAAATAAAGGTTATAATTTCAAAATTAGTATCCTTAAAATCCTTCATCCAGAGAAACTTGGGAAAATTACAGTCTTCTTTTTGTAGACCTAATCTTAAGAAAGCCTTACTAATGTCGGCCGTATAGGCATAAATTCCTAATCGAAACTGTAATAGTATGTCATTGAGTCGTTGGGTTAGACTCTGGCCAGTTTGTAGGCAATCATTGAGTGATACACTATTCGCCATCACCTTGGTACTACAGTTAAGTACAATTCTAATAGGTGTAATAGCTGAATCTTCCAAGATGGTGTGAAGGGGCAAATAATGTCCTTGTTTGGTATTATCTGGGTCAACAACTTCAATAAATTTGCTGGCGAGTTGTTGTTGTATTAAATCGTGTTACAATTGCAATTTATCAGGCTGTTTATTTAATCTAGCTACCTGTGACTTTAATTGATTTAATGCCATGAAGTGATTTACTGGTAGCTGTGGGTGATTTAGCTTCAATAGCAATTTAACTCAGTATTGATTATCTCGATAAATAACTGAGTTAAGATATTGTTGATAAGTCCAAGTATCATCTGATCTTGGTTGTTCAGGGACAATGCCTAAGGTATCCAAATTCCAGAATTTATATATAGGAGGATCAGAGATATCCTCAGTCATGTCTCTGATTTGGAGTGGCGACTGTTCCAAGCCAAGTCACACTTGAGTTGATCTGTTGATCACTCATGGGTGTAGAATTTTTCTGTGGTAACACCGGTCCAGTATGCAATTTGCCTCCAGCTGCAAGCAACCAATCCATTTCTTGTTGCTTGGTGCATCCATTAATAAATCTGTAATAATAATCTGCCCCTACAAGTATACCTACATTGTTCAGGCGGTCAGAATATATTTTGTAATCAACCAACTTCATTCCATTACACTTAAGAAGTTTGGCAGTATTCCCTAGATCAGAAACATATAGGTCAGATGGGATTTTGTCAACAACTATAGCCTGTACTGGGATAGCATGGCCTCCTAGGTGTACCAAAACTCTCGCAACTTTGTAATTGAGAGGTCCGGTATTAGTAAAAAATCCTGAAATGTTTAATTTCACTTGACACAAGGTTTTAAGTTTCAACTGGTCAGCAAGTTGTTGTGTAGTAAATGCTTATTGAGAACCTTGGTCGAAAAGACCACGAGTGGTGATCCTGGATTTCTTATTAGTTAACCTTAGCTGAGCTGTAGGTAACATGGTGATATTATCTGTCTCAGTAGCAAGTACATTTACTTCTTAATGTACTTTGCAATATTGCACAGTGGTGGAGGTACTTGGTTCCACTTAAGGGTTTTGTGACCTTGGTCATGTTCCTCCACACTGGGTAGAATGATGTTGGCCTCTATGGCAATTGTGGCACACATGCAGGACAACGGTACAGTTGTTAGGTTCATGTGATCCCATGCATCGGGGCAATTCGTTGAGACGTTTGATCCTCGCACTGCAACTTAAGTAGTTATGACATTTATAGGTATTATGTTCTTCTTGGCAGAACAAACATTTCTTCTCTCCTGTCCTGTAGTAGCAATTTTAGAAGGTACATTCACTACAGGTTTTGAGGGATTTACTGTATTGGTACCCATATTGATATTTTTCCACTTGGGTGATGGGTTAGCCATTTTTTATTTTACAGCATTAGTTGTGGTATCCTGAGGTGTACGATGAGTGTTAGTTGAAGGTGTTGAAATACCTTACCCATCCTGATTGGCTCCTTGTCATTCGACTACAGAGTGTAAACCTTATGTTATCTCTGTCACGTTCAGAGATGTTTTATTGTGTAAAGTATACAGTTTGTCCAGTGTTTCACTGAGCAACTTGCATCTTATAATTACTCGTGTCAACCATTCAGCAGCCTTGAGGTTGACCTTGAGGCTTAAGGCCTTAAGTAAGGACTCAAGCTCCATCTGATAAGTTTGAAGAGAGTCAGAGGAACTGACTCTTTCCATACTGTTGTTGGCAAATCTGTTCTTGATCTGTTGCTGGCAAATCCAGCCGTTTATGAACTAAAGTGATGATAGCTCTCTCGTTATTGTCATAATTACTTTTAAGCAGTGAAACTGCGAGGTCATAGCCATCACAGGTCAAGTTTAAATTGGAGATTACCTTTAAGGCTTCATCTCTGAGTTGACCTTGTAAACAAGTAAGCTTAGTAGTTTTGGGAATATTGGTTTTAGAATGTATTGCGTCTACAAACTTATTCTAAAAATTATCCCAACTTTCATTCTCACTACCAGAAAATGTGGGTAGATTAATTAGAGGTAATTTTACTTCAGTATGTGGAAGACTTGCAGATGCTATAACTATAACTAATAGGGGGAGCCGGTTGGCCGAGTGGACAGCACGCTGGACTTGTGATCCTGTGGTCCCGGGTTCGATCCCGGGCGCCGGCGAGAAACAATGGACAGAGTTTCTTTCTCCCTATGCCCCTGTTACCTAGCAGTAAAATAGGTACCTGGGAGTTAGTAAGCTGTCACGGGCTGCTTCTTGGGGGTGGAGGCCTGGTCGAGGACCGGGCCGCAGGGACACTAAAGCCCCGAAATCATCTCAAGATAACCTTATTGAGAAATCTCAGTTTATTTAAGGGTTGTAATTTAACCTGTAAATCATATAAATAAAATGTACTGGGCTAATTCCCGCATGATGTCATCTAATTCTGTGTCTGTAATGTGTGTCTTACTAAGTTCAGATAAATATTGGTTTATTTGAGCTCTAATTGCTCAAATGTATTATTAACAACTTGGAAATAACTTTCCAGCTCTAAATAGTCAATGGGTGACTGTTGTGACAGATCTTGGCATTTGTTGATCTGCCTGGTTAAGTGATCTTTTAGACCTGTAAGTGTCTTTTTCATTCTTCCAGCAGTATCCATCTTGGTGATTTGAGGCTTCTTGTGCTTAATGTAGTTGTTAGTAATGTAACTAGGATATTGGCTCATGTAGCAGAGGCAAATACCGCTATAGTAGTCTAATATTTAACTTCTTGGATTAGGCTATATGGTCCTACCTCCACTAGACGTTAGCTTACCTACCTAATAGAAAATAGCTAAGATTTGAGTGATGCTTGAATGTCACTACGGTTGCACCTCCAGCTAGCTTTTCATTATCACTTTCGGTTGGTATAGTGACACCTAGTAGCACTCAAAGGTGTACACAGTAAAGTACAATAACTTAGTAGTGTAAGTTACACACTTACACACACAATTTGTGTAAGATAATAGATCCCACCCTGTTTAGGGTCTGTACAACATTGAATAATAATTAACCAGTACTGTCTAGCACAGTATTAGTCAGATATTAATCCTACCTAATAAAGTAACTAATAATAGTTTAGGCTAGAGTTGTACATGACTTAGTACAATTCCAGTCTAAAAATCCTACCCCCTGTGGATTGGCATAAATACAATAAATGATGTGCAATAATGTTGATCTATATCAGTGCTATGTTTTTTGGATTTTAAAATTTTGATATATAGAATACACTTATAAGAAATATATGTATGAGATTTTTAAATATGATCAGTTAATGTTGGCTTTCAAGCCACAACCTCCTGTGGTGATTAATGATATTAATTAATTTATAGACCACATGTGCCCTAGACTCTGGTGACAAGCGTACTCCATCTGGAGCCACGTTTTCATGATATGGTCTGGCAGTAATGTGAATGTAGGTGGCGTCCAGCCTTACTCTTTTTCTCACCCGAAAATTAGTATAATTTTGTTGCACGTTGATAATACTCAGGACTCACTCTCCAACGATTGTTACTCCTGTGTTGGCGAAGTTCCACTAATGTGATCACAACGGTGCTAATAATTTCCTCAAAGGAATTGATAATATTTCTGAAATGGTTTATAAATTCAGCTGGGTGTCGAGTTGGTTGGATATCATTACCACCGAGATAAATAATGGTTAGATGGTGTGGCCAATTTAATGCAGGCGGTAACACGGGATTGTTGTAAAAATTATTAGCAGTTGCTCCCGGTGACCTAAATATTCTCACCACTGTATGAGGATCCAGTAACTCTTGCATTCTATACATCAAACAATCCCTACCCCCATCAACTTCTGCCAGAAAAACAAACTGCCGGTCAACAGTATCATGGAGTGAGGATCTATATGGGCAACTCTGTTCTCAATGTATTTAATCTATATGCTCCAGCAGGAAAGTTAAATTATATTGATCTTCCGGCCTGCGCTCAAGCAGATCCAACCATCATTCTTGGTGACTACAATGCTAGACACAAGGACATTGGTGGCTCTCGCTTCAGTAACGGTAACGGGAATCAACTGCTGTCGCTACTAAATAGTCACCAAGATGTGCAGATTGTGGGTGACCTTGAACCCACGCATATTTGTGGAGGCATTCTAGACCTCTGTGTTGGTTTCAACGTCTCACACGTCTGGTGCACATCATCTATTGTAACAGATTTGTTGTCAGATCATCACCCTAGATTGACTACTCTATGTATAGGAAATACCATCCTGCCCGGTGGGACTTTCAAACGTAAACGGCTCAGTGTTCCTCCTGCTCGACGTGAAGACTTTGTTGCTCATGTGTCAGAGTGGTACAGCACTTATGATCCCTCCACAGTCCAGACATTTAACGACGATCTAGTACAGAGCATTCAGATGTTTGCTGACCCTTTAGGTCGGCCCCCTGCACCATCCAATAGTCGGAACGATATGAAAGGTAATAAACGCCATGCCTATTACAATGACCCCAAACTGCGTACTTTGAAACGGACTGCCAGACGAGTTGGGCTTGCATATAGGGAAACACGTACGCCAGCAATGCTCAAGCTCTTTCAGAAAGCCCTAGCCAAGGCGAGGGAGCGCATGACAGAGCTCAGGCAAGATAACTGGGAAACTTTTGTTAACAGTCTCAACTCTCACACCCCCCTCAGCCAGGCATGGAAGGATATTAAAAGAATTAAAGGCGATAAGATCGGCCAAGTAGCACACCCTAACCCTCTACATAGAGCAAACGAGTTAGTCGATGCTTGGGCAACCACCTCTAGCTCCAATAATCTTCCCCCAGACATACAGTTCAGATTAAATGCTGGTTACGGAGATCGAGAAAGGCTCATTGACTTCATGCTCCACAAGGAAGATGAATGCAACGTGCCATTTACTGAGTTTGAATTACTCGCGGCCCTAAACAAAGGCAAAGCCACATCCCCCGGTGAAGATGGTATCACTTATAACATATTGCGTCTACTCCCTTTAGTACCAGGGAATCCCCTGCTTGAGCTGTATAATATGAGCTATGTTACTGGGGAGCTTCCTAACTCTTGGACCAACAGTATAATCATTCCAATTCCCAAGCCAAATCAAGAGAATGCTTTCCGCCCAATTTCCCTTACTAGCTGCATTTGCAAAACATTCGACAGAATGGTCCAAAACCGTCTCCTCCATAGAATAAGAACCATGCTATCCCCCCAGATATATGGCTTCATGCATGGAAGGAGTGTGCATCATTGCATCACCACCTTTCTTACCCTGCACACTGAAAAGTCATATACCACCTTCCTAGATCTTAAGTCTGCCTTTGATATTGCAAATAGACATGTTATCTTGAGTGAGCTTGCAAGAATGAATATTGGTGGTCGGCTTTTTTGTTGGATCAGCGGTTACTTATCCAACAGGAAGTCATCTGTATTTTTCCAGGGGCATAGGAGTGTAACAAGAGAATTTGAACTAGGTACCCCGCAGGGTGGTGTCCTCAGTCCTACCTTATTTAATATCTTAATAAACACGCTGTTAAACTCTATACCGAGCAAACCCAACGTCCACATCATTAGCTATGCTGATGATATAATGATACACACCACTGGGTATGCTAACACGCAGAACACTCTTAACTCTGTATTAGACTCATGTCAGGCCCTAGGTTTAATTATCTCAGCAGAGAAAACAAAGATACTAAATCGGCGCCCACCCAGGCAGGGAGGAGCTGTTCGCAAGATGCAACTGTCTGATGGCTCCCAGCTTGACTATGTAAACAGATTCAAATACCTTGGCCTTGAGGTGCCACTGTATGGTCCTGTTGTATTCAGGCTCTGTCGTCAGTTTAAAGAGAGGCTCCGAGCTCTCAAGGCTGTTGCAGGTTATCACTCAGGCTATGGTGCCAATGTCAGGATTGTCAAAATTATGTACTTTGCATACATCAGATCTTTAGTGGATTATGCTGCACCTCTGCTTGTCTTGATGCTTGAAAGAAAGCTTGGAGGGCTTGAAAAATTGCAGAACGAAGCCTTGAGGATAATCCTTGGGTGCCCTCGTACCACAAAGATACTTAATATGAGAAAGGAACTTAATATTCTGAGCGTTGTTGATCGTGTTACTGAAATTAACTGTCAAATTGGTATAAAAATGCTTAGGCTAACTCATCCTAATCCTTGCACAGAAGCCCTCCAGAATTTCTTTATTGAAGATCAGCATTGTTCCAAATGGATAACAAAAACTGGAACTCAACTCAGAATGTATGGGGTTCATGATTTGTACCAAGAGAAACAACAACGGCACTTTCCTGCACCGTGGGAGGTTACACTCTTTCCAGTTTTAATCCCTCCCTTTCCACCCAAGAAGCAAATTAGAGATCAGCCCAAGCTTCGTCTTGAGGCAAAGCTCAACGCCTTAAGCCATATTGATGCTCTGTCCACAGAGCATTCTCTCTCTCACATTATATACACTGATAGTTCCCTACACCACACCACGGGTGCAGCTGGAAGTGCAGTTGTCCTGACAATGGGCGATGGCCTATACTTTGAGTGGGGAGTCCGTATAAACAACTAGGCCTCTACCCTTCAGACTGAAGTATTTGCCTTGATCCTTGCACTGAAATGTGTACAAGTCTCAAAACTTGATACATTAATTGTAAGTGACTCCTTATCATCCTTAAATGCTCTCAACTCTTTAAGACATAACTGTAACATGCTCGTGTCCGAAGCCAGACACAAATACACAAAATTATTAAGGATGGTAACAGAGTCCATTTCATGTGGTCTCCATCTCATGTTGGCCTCCGAATGCATGATAGAGCTAATAAGTTAGCCAAAGAATCTGCCTTTAAAGGAGCCGTTGAGTGTAACCTTGGATTGTCAATGAGCAATCTGAGAGCAGCAGTACACCGAGAACTTCAACAAGATCTTGTAGATCTGAGGCAAAGTGAAATTGACACCAGTAATTCCATCTATCATCATACTATCATGCAAGAGGAGCCACACATCTATGGATCATCCAATAAAATCAGCAGACTTCTAGATGTTACTACTGCTCGGCTTAGACTCGGTTACAAGTATCTCTGGGAATATACATTATCTGCTGATGTAGACCTGACCAAATGTAAACTGTGTCAACAAAATTATTCGCACACCCTCCGTCACTATGTGATGGAGTGCGAAAAGATACGTGAATTTAGAGACTATTCTATAACCAATGTTCCAGCGATGTGTCAATATTTCATTCAAAATGATCTGCTACAAGAAATTTTAGCCAAATATCCCCAGTTTGCTAACTGTAGGTAGTAACTAAGTGATTGTAACCTATCCACCGCTGCCCACTGGATGGGGGGCGGTGTGCAGGACAAACATATAAATTTTGACACTAGCTCTCCACATATGTCAGTTGCTTAATTTAGAACCTGTACTTGAGGTAGATCTCGAACCCATGGTTGATGTGATGACTTATATTGAATTTTGTAACTAGCTCATCAAGAGTGTAACTTGCTTAGCCAAATGAATTGTGGGGTTCAGTCCCTGAGCCCATTATGTGCCTCTGTAACCCTTTCCACTACCGCCCACAAGATGGGTCTGGGGTGCATAATAAATGAACTAAACTAACTAACTGTATGAGGTATAGGCTTAAGCATTGTGGGTAGTTGAATGCGACCCACTAGTGCTACTTTAAACATTAGATTTCAGTTTAGTAAATTAATAATCTGAAATACTGGGTTTAGGCTATAATATACGGGATGCGGTCTACTGACGGACATAAATCTACATAAATAAAAATGGAAATGTTCGTTTGTTCAAAATTGCTAATCTCCGAAAGTTCTTCACTGAGCCGGTCGACCGAGCGGACAGCATGTGGGACTTGTGATCCTGTGGTCCTGGGTTCGATTCCAGGCGCCGGCGAGAAACAAAGGGCAGAGTTTCTTTCACCCTATGCCCCTGTTACCTAGCAGTAAAATAGGTACCTGGGTGTTAGTCAGCTGTCACGGGCTGCTTCCTGGGGGTGGAGGCCTGGTCGAGGACCGGGCTGCGGGGACACTAAAAGCCTCGAAATCATCTCAAGATAGCTCAAGATAACCGATTGCCCTGAAATTTTCGCACAACATTCCCATCGCATCCGAGCGGGATTTTATATACATACTATATAGATGACACATCTGTGACAGGGAAAAAACATGCTTTTTTGAAAAGCTGTGTTTTTCAGGTAATTTTCATGTGAGGGAAATCATCGAAACCTCCTTACTGATTGCTTTGAAATTTTTATACAAAATTGCATTCGAATAGGCGAGTCTTTTTACATACCTACTATATACATGCCTCACCTGTGACAGGAAAAAACATGCTTTTTTGAAAAACAGCTCCATCTGTAGGACGTAAGACCAACACACGCTTTAACCTCTGAAAGTTCTTAACCGATTGCTTTGAAATTTTGACACAATGTTCCATTCAAATAATTGCGTGTTTTTAAATACCTACTATTTAGATGCCACACCTGTGACAGGTAAAACATGAGTTTTTGGAAAAACAGCGCCATCTGTTGCACGTAAGTGCAACATTTTGTGTGACGTTGCATTGGAATTGAGCTGTGTTGTTTATCATACAATTCATTTCGTGGGTATAGCTTATTTGTTTCTGTTTTCATTTCTTTTTTTAACTGTTCTTATTTTTCAGGGCAATTAGTGGTGAAATTGAGCTGTGCCGATGATCTGCGTTTGAATTGAAATATTTCGTTAGTATTTTTTGTTTTTGTTTTGAAAACAAGAAAATGGACAACATTTTTATTTCACAGCTGCAAATGTGTAACAAACAGCTATGAATCCACCGGCTACAACGTTAACTGCTTTCTTCATGTTATGTCAAAATGACGCGTTTGCGAAAACACTGCTGTATTAGGAAGTGCATACGTATTACACATGGAATGCCAGTAGAAAATTATTTGAACGAGGCAAACGAGGAGATCGAGTCGACGGAGAACCTGGCATATTGAAATAAACTACGATAGGCAGACTGTACACCCTGCATCCCAATCAAAATGAATGCTTCTTTCTTTGCTTGCTGTTGGTAATTGTGCCTGGTCCAACGTCTTTCAGGCCACTGAGATTTGTCAACGGCGTAACACATGCCACTTTCCATAGTGCATGTCAAGCTCGGAATTTATTTGAGAATGACCAACACTGGGATGTATGCATTAATGATGCGTCCAACACGTCACATCCAAATGAAATTTATGCATTATTTCAATAACATTGACCACCTGCTCTCCTTCATCCCCCAGTGGCTGAAGATACTATCCGTCGAATATGAAGGAAAATTAAAATATGAACATGGATTTCACAGCAGAAATCTACAACGAGGCGTTGATAATGATAGAAGATTTGTGCTTAGAATTCGCAAACAAAGTTCTAAATCAATTGGAAATGCCGTCACCAAATCGATCTGCTGCTGCTTCGTTCGATGTAGAATTGTGTCGTGAACAAAATTACAACATGTGTGATCTGTTGTCGTGTGTTCAATCAAATATTCCTAAGCTAACTCTTGAGCGAAAAGGCATTTACCATCAAATAATTTAAACTGTCAATAACAGGTCTGGAGAAATCTTTTAAAATGCCCCAGGAACAATTGTAAATCCTTCCTAATTAGATTGATTTTGGCGGCATTTCGATCCCAAAATGGCATAACCTTAACTCTTGCATCGTCCGGAATAGCTGCGACATTGTTACCAGGTGGAAGAACTGCTACTTCGGCTTTGAAATTGCCATTGAATATGCAATTCATTGAAACTCCCACGAGCAACATTTCCAAAGCATCCAGCATGGGAAAAGTATTGCAGAAATTTACACTTATCATTTGGGATGTATGAAGAATTTCCCACAAAAAATCGCTCGACGCTTTTGATCGATCATTGCAAGATTTGCGTGGAAACACCAGGCCATTTGGAAACACATTAATATTGCTTGCAGGAGATTTCAGGCAAAAATTACCTGTAATTCCTCGATACAAATCCGTCGACAATGTTAAGAAAGCAGATGAAGCAGTTAGTTGTCGAACAGAATTGTTAAATTCCCTCTTAATCCTCTTGACCATCACGACCGGACATAAGGAAGTGATAGCCGAAGCTATTTGAACAACTTCCCTGCTGGCACTCGGATGGTAATCTTGGGCATAGCATTTTATCAAATCACCTCATTCTTTGGGGCACACGTGAGAAACAAATGCGAACAAGCCTGAATGGTCCCCAGGACTATATGCGACTGAAAACTCATATAAAACCGGTCGTGATGGTCAAGCGGATTAAGGCGTCCTGTAGTTACCAGTTGCGTTGCTCCTGGGAGTATGGGTTCGAGTCACTTCTGGGGTGTGAGTTTTCAGTCGCATATAGTCCTGGGGACCGTTCAGGCTTGTTCGCATATATATATATATATATATATATATATATATATATATATATATATATATATATATATATACATATATATATATATATATATATATATATATATATATATATATATATATATATATATATATATATAGATATATATAGATATATATATATATATATATATATATATATATATATATATATATATATATATATATATATATATTATCGAACAAGCCTGAAGCTAACTTATATATATATATATATATATATATATATATATATATATATATATATATATATATATATATATATATATATATATATATATATATATATATATATATAGCCTAGCACCTGATAATACTACTTCATTAGAAGTGTGCTAAAATCAGGGTTAGTAATTGATTGGTTGAGTTATAATAGATTATATACGACCAGTTATTTAATTTGATATACTGAACCATAAAATATTTATAATTTTTCACTGGTTATATAAATTGGTAATTTATATTAATATGTTGGTCGATCTGTTCAAAGTCGACTAAAAAAAATGTGGGTAAATGTAGCTCAGGTGTAATAATGATGTAAAATATTTCAAAGGACCATTCTTTAAGAAGAAAAATTAGAGAACCAGTGCCTATGGATCTCTTTTATTATATATAAATGAAATTTAATAAATCATACTAAATGAACTGTAAATTATTGTTAATTTTAGAGGTGTCTCCTTACACAATCTTTGGAAGGGTAAATTTATATAATATGCATATGCACTTGAATAAATTATTAAATCATGCAATAATAAATCACTAGAATAATTAATGTTCTAACTACTAAAAAAATACGTAAATAGCTTAGCTGTTAGAGCTCATAGTAGCATGCATACAGCAAAAATGTCACAGCAAACTTGTCCGAGCAGGCTACCACTAAAGACACGTGATCAAGCTGGCAGAATGTCGTCGCTCTTGCCCGTAAACCCAAGATGAAAGGCGAATCATATTTAATTTCCATCTATGAGCTTATATTCCCACACATATTCATAATTTAGTGTGGATAAAATATGATAATGACACTCACAAGGTTATTTTGATGGTCGTGCATCCTAACAAGGCACCCGATATAATATATAAATTAAGGCCACAACTACATATAAAGGGGTAACTTAGCCTTGCCAGACGTGGTGTCCAGAATAAGATGAAGCCGTCACGTCTACTTGACATCCGTTAATGTATGGATGCTGTTAATATGAGACGATAATCAGACGAGCTCCAAGACACTCCAAATATGGTGTCTATCTCTGCCAAGGTTCTCTCGGCTGGCTCGCGCATGCGCACTCGCTCGCAATGTTTGAACTCGGTAAATAATTGCAATATTTTTTCCAACTTTCCGAGATGATGGAGACAAGGTTGATCATAAATTATACGATATTAATTTGTCTTATATGACAACAGATTGGTTCTCGCTACGCAAATACTTTAAATAAATGGGAGAGAATATTAAGAGTACAAATTAAGTTCTTCGTGTATTCACTGGAACCGCTGTAATTACCTGTGTAAAATATTTCCAGTAAACAAAAATATATTTGCTAAACAAAGATAAATTCATTGTCAGCCAATAATTCTTAATATAGAATACTGAAGTAAAGTGAATTTAATTCCATTCATGTATATGTAAATATTATCCCTGTAGTCGTGTGGCTGACGCAACACCCGGCCATAATATCTAGCAAGATGAGACGTTTCTACGCCTTAATTAAGTGAACTCAATATCACTAAACTACTGGTTAGCAGTGCTAGTAAATTATAATGCCTAGTACAAGAATTACCTCTTAAAGTACTAGATATAAGTAATTAAGTGTTGGAAATTTACAACAGGGAGACGTTCCAGACCAACACTGGTGGTGTGAGTGTAGGAGACGCTCCAGACCAACACTGGTGGTGTGAGTGTAGGAGTCGCTTCAGACCAACACTGGTGGTGTGGGTGTAGGAGTCGCTCCAGACCAACACTGGTGGTGTGAGTGTAAGAGACGCTCCAGACCAACACTGGTGGTGTGGGTGTAGGAGTCGCTCCAGACCAACACTGGTGGTGTGAGTGTAAGAGACGCTCCAGACCAACACTGGTGGTGTGGGTGTAGGAGACGCTCTGTGGGAACCGACCTGTGAGATTTATATTTATTTAATTTATATGAATTTATATTTACGTTAATTTATATACTTTGATAGCAATTTGTATAATGATAAGTGGACTGTATTTCTGCAATAATCTCTTAATCTCACAAATCGATCCTCTACACATTAGGGGGGGGGTTTATATTAATTTATATATATGCAGCCAATCAAACTACAGTAATAGACTACATACATTGAAGAGGTTCCTTATCTTATAGTACAGCAGGTTAGTCCACCAGGTATAACTAAAGTGTAGACACCAAATTATCCTCTTTGAGGTAGCTTCCATCACCCAGTAACTGGTGCACAAAGTCTTGCTTCCTCGTCTTGACCTGTTAAAAGGGCGCTAGCTGTAAAGCCAGAATCCTATATATGACAAGTATTTCAGAGAAAACACAGTACATTGAACAATGAAGACCTGGCTTAATTACCTTTAGTTTGAGGCTATATCGTGCTCTAACCGGCTAACCCTACCCTATGACATTAACGGCCACTAATGATAGATAATGGGTTTCGGAAAGAACACTTAACTTGATTTGATGACAGCATGTTGATAATGGTACACCTTTGGTTTCCATAACACTACGTCCAAGTAAAATTAACAGGAGCCGAATTTGCTCCCGAGAGCCTCTGGTCTAGTATAAACAATGGCTGCCCTCTCTCACCCTGACGCCTGGCCTACATTGTCCAGATGTCAAATAGTGATAGAAGGGTCACATTTACTCTACTTTAATATTGATAATTAAGTTAATTTATATGAGATGTTTTTATGATGGTAAAGTTCAAAGACTAATGTATTTAAGAATAATTCCCACCATAATAGGTGGTGAATATAATAGTATGTGGTGATGATATCCCGTTTTCTATAGATGGTAATTCCACTACAAGTTACGTTTTCTATGGGTAACTTGTTGGTAATACAGCTATTATCTGTCTGTATGATATATTAAATGGTGTCAGATTTTCCGACATAATTCCCCAGGGGGCTGCTCACGGGTCGAAGTCCTCTTTAGAACAGACGAATACCGATACTCCTCCTTCGAATTATTAGATTAATTTGATGTTAGTAGTTAGTAATCACACATTTGTGTGTCTGTTCGTACAGGACGGATGTCCCGTACTAGAGTTGCAGGGGTTAGAAGTCTAATGCGATTTCATTTCCCTGTTAACTCTTGAAAGGCTAATATTCAAGCCTTATTACATATTTAACCCAGAAGACTGAATGTGATCAAGTACTACAGTCAAGTATGATTCAGGGACTGCAGTGAGATCAGTGACATTAGATATAACTTGAAGTTTCTTCAGGTAACTGGTCACTGATATATAAACACTGAGGCCCATGGAATACATCTTGATTAAATAATAAATGTATCAAATCAGTCATCAGATTTATTGGGGTTTAATTTAGTTAATTGATTCAGAAGATTTAATAGCTCATCATTAAAGTAAAGTATGGTTCTGAGACTGCAGTGGGTTCAGTGACATTGGTCGCAGTGACTTGTAGCTGTTTTAGGCTACTTTTCACTGATTTGCCACTGAGGCCTCATGAACTCATCTTCAACTTTAAATGATGATACTAACATCAACCTCTGTTACTATAGTCAGCTGTAATCTCCTTAGTATAATGCTACTGGAGAAATATAATCAGCTGACAAATTTAGATTTCTACTGGTATTGTTTATCTGCAGGCATAGGTCTCCTCAGGCTTGATACTGGACCTGAGAGTAATTTACCTCCTGCAGAGTTTAACATGGTTATACCCTGATATTTAGTAGGGCTACCGATGAATCGATGGCAATAGTCTGTCCCTACAAGGAGACTGAAGTCAGTGAGGTGATCAGACTTAATATTATCTGCCAATTTTATTCCTCTATTTCTCAGGAATTTGGCTGTTGCTCTCAGACCTTGAACTTGTAGGTCTACTGGTATTTTGTCCACCACAATGGCTTGTACTCGACAGACGTACCTGCCTAAGCGTACTGATGGTTGTACCACCTGGTAGACTTGAGGTCCTGCATCTGTTATAAACCCTGAGATATTGAATGACATCTGGGCTACAGGAGTAGATTATTTGGTGACAGATAGAGCCACCTATGTAGGGTAATCAGATAAGAAAATCAGAAGCGGGGAGCCACATAGTGCCACTCCATATTAGGTCACCCAAGGTGTGAGTGGTAGCAGTCGAAAAAACAGTGAAGATAGGTATCTATTATGTGCCACTATGATCATGTTCATTTATACAGTAAAGTATGACAATATATTTAAGTAAAAATGAATTTATTTGTATAATAAACACTCGTGGGTGAGTGCCAGTTACGCCCCCACATTCCTCTATGGGGCAGGTGTAAAACAGGTTCCTCCCGGTGAGGGTGGTCGCCCGTACCCTTCCTCGCACCTAATGGCCTTGACTTTACCGTAACAGAGTTCCACACCCAGCGGAGGTTGAGTGGGTCTTATATAGGGGTATTAAATTATAAATCTCCTCCAGGGGTTAAAAAAAATCAAAGAATTTATTAATGTTTTATTAGGTAAAAATCACAAATGATGTATAAGAAGTTAATTATGACCCCTATCCCTCTCCCCCCTCCACCTCCCCTTCCTCATCTGAGTAGAATTCTGACGTCTCCCCATCCGTGGTGAGTGGGGGGAGGTCTTGACCCCCTCCCCCCTCTCTTGGGGGAGTGGGGTGAGTTGGCTGGTTGCCTTTTGGACGACTTTCCTTCTGACTCTCATCTGAAGTGTTCTGGAAAGAGATGGGGAAAATAATTTATAGGACTATATCTTTTATTTGAAAAATATTCTATTTCCTCTAAGAACAGTTAGTACATACCTCTCCCCCTGCAGGAGCGACCTTGTGTCCTCTACAGCAGGCATCATCAATTAGGGTACGTAACAGCATCTTGTTTGGGGCAGACCTTCCTCGTAGAATTACTACTCTACAAATGTGGACAGGTCCTAAGAATTGCACTGAAAAAAAAGAAGAGGAAAAATAGAGGTTGAGCAAACTTTCTATTGTGGGAAAAAAAATAAATCTTTACCAGAAAGTGAGGGTAATACTAACCAGGCCCTTCAAGGACTTCAATCTTCCCTGCGTGTGTTTCTGGGGAGACGCCTTCCATTTGTAGGATAAGGGGGATGGGGGTCTTCTAGGGAGGTTGTGGGGTGAGAGGTGTTTTATATGGGGGTAATCCCCCTGTTAGGTGGGTTGCCTAGCTAACAAAAATATTCTCTACACCACCTATAAGAACCAACCCTTACTCCTCTACAAAATGTCCTAACACAGTGATGTTTCATAGGAAAATATCGTCTCGCATAAGCGAGGGCACGTTTATCATTTAATTTTAAACTAACGCTTGAAAATACATTATGTAAGTAATGTACTGTTGAAGGCAACCCCAGGTGACTCACCCTATGGACGAACATTACGCAATACAGTCCACAAGCAAGGGTAAAATCACTCTGGAGTCTGTAGCACATTCCAAACACCTTTGTTATTGTGTTTTAATAAATCCTTGAAAATAATGTCCATAAGTAACCGCCGACATTGCATAACTATCGAAAAAAAACATTCGATGTTTAACTTTATCAACATAAATAGCTACCCAATGTCCCATAGTTAATCTGCTATGTGATGGTAAAATATTAGTTATGAGAACAATAGGTTTTCTTGATGAGATATTTAAATGTTCTATTTCATCAGCATTATAACAACCTAGGTAGAGTGCTCGATCCCCTAGATTATTTTTTAAATTAATATTTATATCATTACAATTCATTATGTTTTTAAGCTCGCACGTCACACAGAACAGTTCTCTGTCCGTCGATGGATAGTACCCCGGTCGTTTCCCCAAACAGTAAAACCAGTCTGTTATATGTAACACCACCACCAAACTCAAGCTCCATACGCAAGTTGTCAGATTTCTCCACAGGGAGGGAATCCTTTGTTTGAATGGTGGTTAAGTCAAAGGCGAATATCGATCTTCCCTTATTAAAAGTGTCATAGGCTAGAAGTGAATCACGCTCTAAGCCTAATGTCTTCAAAGTTTCGTAATAAAGGCGGGCATAATGATTGTCGAAATCACCACCAATTCGGTAAATTGCATTATTGTTCAAATACATGGCGATATTTTTCAGTTTTGCATTTTCAAAATATAATCCATTACCTTGGTGAAGGCCAGCGAAATAATTCATTGGCACAATTACCATGAATATCCTGTGAGGAATTACTTGCGCCCAAGGCTGATCAATTAAGAGACTAGTTTGATTCCCTGCTAGGACATATGTTTTAGAAATGGTTTTATTGAAAGTATAGCTTATGGGGTCGGGGGATGCTAACAGTGAGCTGTTTAAGGCTAGGTAAGCACTTGGGTAGGGGAACACTCGTGTTACCCACAACTTAGCATAATCCATATGCAGCCGATACTTAGAGCCATCGTCCACACTTGTATTTAGCACCCAAGCATGTGGGGAGAGCTCCAATCTTAGGCGCACATCTATATTATCTAATATGTATTGGTCTAGGGTTGTTACGTCCAATAGTAGAGGAAAACACATTGACAATCCTTTACCTTTTAAATCGGTCATAAATTTTTTATCCTTGGCGGTTGCCCCAGTAAAAAATGTATTAGTAAATTCGTTAGGGATTACACCATCATCACTCCAGTCCCTACGAAAGGCTCCAATCCTCCCCAAGGAAGACATTTTTGATGGAGGCATGGAGGTAATTAATTTAATAAACGACCAATAATTAAAATTAGAATTTGTTTCAACTACCTGCTCTCCTAAAAACACCTGAACACCTTTAAACATGGTATTTGACAACCCATTAACAAATTCCACATGGTCATCCTCTTCCAATTTTGTGGTATCGTCATCTTTCGTTAAAGATACCTTAAAATCTATAACAATATTAGCTAAATCTAAGAAGGCGCCCTGGGTTCCGGGGATGCGGAATTCTAAGTAATTATCCCGCAAACGTTGATTAATAGGGAGGTTAACAGGTAGAATGTCTATTTGCTGTGTGGAGGCAATTGAACTCTCCACATTACGTATTCTGTTACTTCTAGGAAATTGGTCAATAATACTGGAAGTATAATATTCTACAGGGATTTTCAACCCAGCTCCACTAGCCTCCGCCATGATCTCCTCCGAAAGGTGAAGTATGACTGCTTACTGTAGTGAAAATACATCATTTTTATACCCAAGGGCTCGTTTACATTTATTATTTTTATTTTTTCTTCTCCTAGAGAGTCTTTTAATTTTCCCGCCTGCTACCAATTTCTTCCCCACAGTCTTAAGAGCATCAATACCGTGAGTTCTCAGAGCGCTCTTTACATCCCGTCTACCACTGGTTAAATCACCAAGAACATTTTTCCCAAAATCGATAGCAGTCGGCGTTACAGTTTTCATGAAAAATGGTATGGCTCGTCGAGCCAAGCCGGCTAAGGTCCCAAAAAAACCACCACCAGATCTGAGATAAGGCGCTTGGAATGTGCGTATGTCATTCATCGCTCCCCCCCTCACCCCGTATCTCCCAGAGAGGGGGGAGAAGATCTCCCCATACTCCTTCTGGGAGGGTGTGTGGAAAGGTACTCGCATCCCGACTCCTCTTCTTATAATAACCGATGATGTGGGTAAACACTTCTATATATATATATATATATATATATATATATATATATATATATATATATATATATATATATATATATATATATATTTATATTTATATAGATTATATTGTTATACCTTAGGGCGGAGGTGTAAGACTACCGTAACCGACCTCCCATCTTCAAAACTAACCTTTCGCCCAAACTGATCTGTTATCTTAATGCTCACCTTCTCCAACGTGTTAGTATTTAATGTCTTGTACACTAGGGGGTGAGCCCCTCTAGAATAAGAGTCATGATAATTGATTGCATCTAAGATATTTACAATTTGTCCCCCGTAACGATCCGGCTCGATGACGTCACTATAAATGAGTAAATAGTCACAACCTCCGTCATTGTCTGGGGGGAATGAGGCCACGATCTTTGAGGCTGCTGTAATGTCATCTGATTTTGCCTGATAAATGGTGTATTTGCGACTGCTGTCAAAACCAAGTACATTAGCTATTCTGTGTTTAAATTGAAGACTAAGAGAATATAAGGAACCAGTGCCTTCATTGTTAAGTGTAGAGGATAGTAATACTCGCTCTAAGGATTGATCATAGGTGAGGATTGGTTCTCTTTCTGAGAAGTATATTTTGAAATCACCTCGGAAGCTAAGCTTCATGTCGGTGATTATTTGTCGGCTAAGCTCACTCGTGATGAATGTGATGTTTCTGGATAATATGTTGGTTTTGGGGGTGAAGGTGTAGATGAGATGTTCTGGGCTTTTAGAAAGAGTTCCTCGCTTAAAAGTAGCATAGACGTCTATACCAGACTCCCCCTCATCCTTGATGATAGCGTTAATTCGTCTGGGTAGGAGTATGTTGACTAAGGCCACTTCATGTTTAATGGAAGGGTTTAAATGTAGAGTGGGGATGGTGTTTGTAAATGCTGAACTTGTGTTGTTGTATATATCTTCTTGGTCGAGGCTAGTGAGGTATATGTAGTGTTCCTCGTCCATTGTTAAGTTATGTACTGACTGGGGTGGGAATAAAACATCATTACTTATATTTTATTTTATTAATCTACTAAGGAAATATTACTTTTAAAAGAACTACAACAGGGGCAACTACATTTTGTTCCCCCATAACAAATTACATATAAAGAGCAGCAGCTGTTGGTACTGCTGTCGTCCGCTGCTGCCGCTGCTGCTGGGGGAGCTGTTGGTACCACTGACACCGCTGCCACCGCTGACGGTACTGCTGCTGCTGCTGCTGCTGCTGCTACCACCGCTGGAACCGTTGTAGTTGGTGGTACTGCTGCCGCTACCGTTACCGCTGCCGGCGATGATGGTACTGTTGCTGCCGCTGTCACCGCCGGAACTGCTGTAGTTGGTGGTACCGTTGCCGCTACCACTACCGCTGACAACACTGTCACCATCGTCGGTGGACCTGCTACTGCTACCACCACCGAAGCTGTTGTAGATGGAGGTACTGCTGTTGCTGCTGCTGCTGCTGCTGCTGCTGCTGCTGCTGTTACTGACTGTGGTGGTGCTGGCACGTCTTCTTTGAGCGTTGATGGTTACAGCTTTCGTTGTTTTTTCGGTGATGAGGATAACAGGAATATTTCCTGTGACTCTCCATCGAGGATGGTGTCAATACGATGATTTGAGAGGGGGTCGAAGTCAATAGTGGTTTCGATCCGTCGTTTGGCCGTGCCAGATGTTGTGGGTGGGGGTGGAGCAGCGCTGGAGGTGGATGAGTACTCTTGTAGGTGTCTCTTCTTCCTGGGGGTGGCTGGTGGTGCTGGTGGTGTAGAACGAGAAGAGCTTCCTGGAGTGGTGGCACCCTCCCCCACCACCGCATCTAGGGTGATAGTTTTACTATCACCCTCTCCCCTGGGATCATCATTCGGGAGGGGTACCATCGATGGGGTGACGGTAGAGGGACGTTTGAGGATTACCAGCTCCTTGTTATGCTTGCCCAGCTCAGCGTTGAGCGAAATGAGCATGGGCCCGACGTCCTTGTGCCAGTTGTCCATGCCATCACGGGAGGCCCCCAGCCCATGGGGCACCACCAGCCGAAACATGGTTGGAGTTCTTACCATGAGATTGCCAACCTTTGTTAGGGCTGTTTTCAGCCAATATAGCCTATTCTTGGCAGTATCCAGGGTGACATTGGTGATGTAGTGGATGTCGGAAGAAGACTGCACTTGCTCCTGAGCTATAGGGTTGGACTCGAAGGGTGCTCCTGCGCCGAAAGCGGAAATTAGCGCCACGATGGTGGGGCGGAAGAACAAGACTGGCTCTTCGACAATGTCTTGACCGTCGGAGGGTAGGGGAGCTATCTTCACTTCGATGTCACCCGGGGTAGACCGGTAACGTATTGTGGCCCTGTTGACACGAGTCAGTCCTTCACGTTCCACACGGGCATAGTTGTAACATTTCCAAATTACACTTGCCAGTCCATAGGGGCACACAACAGCAGCGGGTAAATCATACACTATGACATCACCGACCCCAAAGGCGTGGGTGTCGGTGATGTCGCTGTCTATTGACTTAATGGACGATAAAGCCATGGCGGAGGGGCGGTTGAGAGGAACTGGGGAAGTCGTCGACAACTATGGTGACCGAGGGTGACGGTGGAGGCCTTTAAATACACCTGTGTCCCCCACCTGGAGGGGGAGGGATGTATGGGGTGTGGTGTAGAGGCTGCCTTCCCTACCTTAAAAGTCCATACACACTCCGTCCAGTCTCGAAGGCTGTAATCTGGTCTCGATGTTGGAAGGTTAATTTTTCCATTTGCCATATCTCCGTCTGGATTTCCTGGGATGAATATTCTTCATAACGTTTCACCGTCTCTCCAAATGACTTAAAAAACCGTTCTGGAGGGGCACTCAACACAAGACGGTCATAACAATCCC
This sequence comes from Procambarus clarkii, assembly GCF_040958095.1. Classification (NCBI taxonomy): domain Eukaryota; kingdom Metazoa; phylum Arthropoda; class Malacostraca; order Decapoda; family Cambaridae; genus Procambarus; species Procambarus clarkii. Next base: position 53,688,366 of record NC_091160.1, on the reverse strand, counting down.
ACAATGCATATATCAATCTACATTTGTGTTCGACATACTTGTAGTACCGCTGAGTAGCAACCAACTTCTTTAATAAGGGAGATTTGTCTTCTGGGGGTGTAGCTGGGGGAGGAGTGGGTCTAGAAGCTTGCTCCATGGTGGATATGCAACTGAATATGGTGGTCTTTAAGATGGTCTTCATATAGGTCTTCAATACGGCTCCCAATGGGGTCTCCTATGGATACCCCTCCCCCCTTTTAACTGAGATCTAGCGCGATAATTACGTATGAGGGTTGGGTCTATGCCAGCCACCCTCAGTAAAACCCTTACATCTTCCTTGTCACTTGCCCTAAATTGCCCCTTTGTGAAGGCTAGAGTTTTAATTATATCTAAAATATTTAAATTTTGTACAGGCTTTAATAAATTTCCGCGACTATCCCACATCACCTGTTGGCTGTTTTGTCCAAACATGTTCAATAATGCTTTGACATGAGGAATTTCCTCAATTTTAAAATTCACATTTATTAAGTTGTCCAGACTTGGATTTTGGGGTGTGATGGTGGCTTTATGTGGAGTGTGGCCAGCAACAATTACTTGCACTTCGGGCGGGAGGATGGAATGTCCCCTTTTTTTATTTATTTTTTTTTTTAAAAGGCGATGGTCGCGCCGGGCAGCCCGCGTTTTTTTTTTTCTTTTTAAGGGTGGCGGCGGGCGACGGTCGCCGGGGGCCCCAATGTCATTTAAAGGGTGTGTGACCAGCCCCGCCCGTCTGGAGGTGCTACTACGGCAACACCGCCCACAGCCCGTTGTTGTCAGGTGGGAGGAAGGAGTGTCCTCTTCCCCCACCCCCCCATCACCCCTACCAGAGTCGCAGGTGGGTAGGTTACGGGCTCCCCCAATATTATTACTTGGGATGGATTCGTTTTTTAAAGAGAAGGACATACTTTCACTACCATCACCACCGGGGGAGGGCAGACCCACCGCATTAGGAGGTGATGGTGAGTTCTTGTTTTTATTAAATAAATATTTTTCAGCTATGAATCGTGGTACCAGGCAATATTCTTTCACCATTTTATTCTCTCGTTACTTATTTACGCAATTACCTTATTAGGGAGGAAATTAACGATACAGCCAAAGGTAGCAGAGCTGCTAATATCGCCCCACCACGTCTGGAGGTCAGTATGAGCTTCTTTTTGTATAAAGGAGTTTTCTTACGTGCTACAGATCGTATGTCGTTCTGATATCTCTGTAAGCCATTAATTATCTGAGGTTGAACTGGGATGTTTCGTTTCAGAAAATTGGCAAAAATTTCACAAATTGATTCAATTTCCTGCCGTTTTAAAGCCTTGATTAGTTTATTCCGCTTCTTGGGTGATAAATTGTTTAATAAAAATAACAACTGATGATGTTTCTCTACGAGAGAGTCCTGTTGAACTGTCATTTTTTGTTAAATTTGACGATGTCTTGAGCTTTAATCCAGCTATTGGCAGAATCTGGGTACCCTCTCCACTTGACGAAATATTCTCTGTGTCCTTTCGATGTTTTCCTAGACTGTAATACCGTTACAGGAAAATAGTCTGGAAGGGATGTTGCAATCAATTCCTGCTCATAAAACATGCCACTGATCGTCTCGTTGTTTAAATCTTTGATTTTATATGTCGGGATTGGATGTGTTCTGTCAATATGTGACACTACAAATATTTCTTCTGTATTTTGGTGCCAAAAGCCTTTGTGAAATATATTCCTGCGCTTTGCCAATCGCACATGCTGTCCAAGGTGCAGCCGTGGACTGATGGCAGTTATGGAGGAGTCATTGTTTAAATACATGACCTTAAACTGTCTTCGTATATCTTCAATATTTTGCAACTTATGAATGGCATGAGGAGTATTTTTTAGCATCCTGTGGAAAGTGTGGTTGTACACGTCCACAACTTTAGGGAGGATGTGGGTGTATTTTAATGAATTAGCTTGAGTCATATAATGATACAGTTTATGTTTTAAAGTTCTGATGGCTCGCTCCACTATGCTAGATTTCATTTCCGAAAATACACTATATAATTTAATATTTTTCTTATTAAAATAATTTTGAACTGACTTGTTGTAAAATTCTCTACCTCGGTCAGTGAATATCCGCCTTACACCGAGAAACTGAGGCGTTTCCTCTAATATCTTCTTCAGAGCGACTAACACTTCACTCGAATTTTTTGTTTTTAAAGTTTGAGTCTGCATTAGGCGGGAATAAACATCGACACAAATTAAAATATATTTAACACCATTATTGTATTTTTGTAAACTACAAAAGTCCCCTAGGTCACAGGCAATTATGGTACGAGGTTTAGGGGCTAATATTTTCCGTCGGGGGAACCTAACTAAATTTCCTCTATGTAATGTGTAAGATCGCTCCCCATGGAGAAATTCCTTCACATCTGTAACACTAATGTTGGGGTCTTTAAGTCTGGCAGCCTTATACAATTTTTGAATTGACCCTGTGAAACCACCTGGGCTAGAAATGTCATTATAGATACTGGTGAGAATTGTTCGTTTCTGTGTCGTTAGAGACATTTTTTTGTTGTCGTTGTTGATTACATTTGATACACAATTTCACAGTGGTCTTCGTTGGTGATGCTCGATCGTAGTTGTAATGCCTCAGGAACCGTCAGATCGACCAATAAGTAACCATACTTGTTCTGGGATATTGCCCGACGGTATATTTCAACGAAACTACTAGTTGTTTTTCGCCCATATAACTGTCCACTTAAAATTTCAAGTTGGCTTATGTCTCTCTGCTTCATTAATATATAATGACTACAATTCAGAGTTATTGTCCTGGCGTATTTCCCCTGGGGAAACAAATTTTGACTAATTAGAATTACGGAAATATTACCGTGTCTCCCTCTTGTGAAGATATTGGCTATAATTGGACTCTGTATGGCTTCCAGGTATAAGTCATCAATTATATACAAAACTGACTCATTTGAAAAAGGATCTTTATACTCTAGTGGGTTAATCAGGTCCTGGGAGACAGTAACCTTGTTTCGCAGAGATGGAATGTTTGAAAGAGGTTGTTCTGTATTATTTGCAGATGACACTAAAATTTTTGAGAATTTTCCGTGGTATTTAACACATAAATTCCCCACTAGGGTCGTTTTCCCAGAATTACTGAATCCAGCTACAAATATTCTTGCTGGGTGGTGGAAAATATTAAGTTGCTCGTCTGTGACAGACGCACACTCCTCCATATTTTCCCCATAAATGGTTCAATTACCTATGGAGTGGTCGCTTATATATTCATATTATATATATATATATATATATATATATATATATATATATATATATATATATATATATATATATATATATATATATATATATATATATATATATATTGAGTGTGTGTGTGTGTGTGTGTGTGTGTGTGTGTGTGTGTGTGTGTGTGTGTGTGTGTGTGTGTGTGTGTGTGTGTGTGAGAGTGTGTGTGTGTGTGAGTGTGTGTGTGTGTGTGTGTGTGTGTGTGTGTGTGTGTGTGTGTGTGTGTGTGTGTGAGTGTATTCACCCATCAAGGGATGTGTCTCCCTCAGGACATAGCCAGTCCTCCTGATGTTTTTTTGAAGTAGAAGTCCCCTAGTGATGACCTCCAGACGAGAGAGAGAGAAAAAAAAGTTTTCTACAGCAGGCCTAACCCTTCTCTTACAAAAGGACTGAGAGGTGTTGTATGTGGCAACGTTGCCCCCCACGTTTCCGAGTCAATAAAAGGACGCTACACCTCCCCCACATCATGTATTATTGAATTGTGACCAAACCATCCACTCTCCTCCCCGTCTAGACCGAGATGTAAGTAAATTAGTATCTATTTCATATAAGGGTTATATATATATATATATATATATATATATATATATATATATATATATATATATATATATATAAATATATTATATATATATATATATATATATATATATATATATATATATATATATATATATATATATATATATATATATATATAGATAAGTAGGGGCAGGAATGAGAAGTGGAGTGATTTGAGTGCTGGGGGGATATATATATATATATATATATATATATATATATATATATATATATATATATATATATATATATATATATTTATTTATTTATTTATTTATTTTAGGTAAGCGTGATCGTTATGTCTCGAGTTGGTGATATTTGTAGAATTTGTGGATGGGGGTCATCACATCTCTTCGTTCATAGGTGTTACACATGTTTCTTCTGTGGAGAAACTGTATGTGTACAGTCTAGTGGTGAACACAGGAGAACCTGTGCTGGAGGTATGACCGTATTTTATATATTTATTTATTCATTTATATCAAATAAAAAAAATATTAAGAAGGGTTTTCCCCTTCTCCATGAGTGTGGGAGAGAGAGTGTATATAAATTATACACTATTTCCTTCATTAGGTAAACGTCGCCAGCCCACCCTCCCTTCCAGAGAGGATGGCTTCTTGTGCTTTTTGTGTGGAAATACATCCTTGAGACCTCACCACACTTCCCCTTGTGATAATTGTGGGACCTCTGTGTGTGAGGACTTGACCTCTGAACATCTACAAACATGCCCCCGTGGTGAGTGAATAAACCCTCCACCTTTATTTCTCTTAAGAATCTTTTTTGAGAACTTATGTCATGGGGATTAGTGAGAGGGTGTTGCCTTTTTATTATTATTATTATTATTATTATTATTATTATTATTATTATTATTTATTATTATTCCATTCCAGGAGCGATTCAGAGGCAGGTAGGGGAGGAACATGACAAAGCACAGCGTGACAATAACCCCTTAGGTGGAGGGGAGGGGGGAGAGGAAGCGATGAGTGATGATGATGATGGTGATGATGGTGATAGGGGTGACATCTCTCAGCCGGGCCCTAGTGGTCTTAGACCCCCTGTCATCAATAGACTTAATGCCCTAAATAGTGATGAAAATTCCCCAGATGAGGAGGATGCTATAGACACTCCACACTTAATTAATAGGGTGGGGGCTCTGGGGAATCTCTTTACTAGGCTGGAATATTCCATCCCCTCAGCCTTCGCCACAGACCCTATAGGACTCCTAAGCAACTTTAGGGACTATTACATATCTGAAATAGAGAATTACATGAATTCTCTTGGGGGACATGGCAATTTTACTTCATCATTAAAAATCCTCCTCGAGGTAAAGGTAACACTTTTGAAACAACGACTCACGGAAGATGATGACTTTAGAGAACACTTCATAACAACACCCGCTAGACTGGTAACTCTTGAGGATGTGGGTAATCTTATTGATAGCTGGGTGGCTTATATGATTACACGACTGGAAGATCTCCTTTCAGAAACAGAGGGGAGTGGTTTCATATTATATAATGTCGATTTCCTCAAAATCGTCATCTGTAATGCAAGTGTAAGGTCAGTTTTGGGGGATTATGTCCCTTATCCCCCATTTCTAAGGGGACGGCATGAGGTCTTCAACCCAAACCCGGCTGGTAACAATAAAACATGTATTATTCAGTGCATTGCTGCTTTTCTGGCGTCACAACAAGGGTGGAAGTGGAGACGTATAGGGAGACTTGTAGAGTCTCACTCTAGGGTTAGGAAAATGGTCAAATACGACAATTTATCCTTCCCTCTGTCTTGGGAGGATATCTCTAAATTGGAGAATAGAAATAAACTATCCATTTTTTTGTATTCAATACACAAACATACAGATGGCGTCTATCACGTCTCTCTTTGTCGTCGTGGTAGCAGACAGTACTCGATCATAGTTCCTTTATTGTTATTGGGGGAATCTCATGTGACCTTGATAAAAGAGTTCGATAAGTTCCTTCGGAACTTTACTCGCAGCCACAAACGAAAGACAGTCTTCTGTAGAAACTGTCTCTCAGAATATCAAAATTCGTCTGAGCTAACAAATCACTCTTCTTCCTGCGACATCACTCAGAAAATTATTTACCCTCAGCCTGGGGACACACTCCATTTTAAAAATACGGGGAAAGGTTATGCCCCTTCCCATGTGGGCTATTTTGATTTCGAGTGTGTCCTAAGCACTGAGGATTGTCTAGGTTCTGTTACAGCCATACATAGACCTATAGCATACAGCTATATAATTGTTGATAGGAACCACACTGTCGTTGATAAATTTACTTATTTTGGGGGGGACAGTGTTACTCATTTCATGCAGCGAGTTGCTACCAAATGGGAAATTATCAGATCTACCCTCCACCATTATGAAATAGACATGTCTCTTGAGGATATGATCCATTTTAGGAGACAGACTCACTGCCAGTTTTGTGAGCAGGTATTTACCCCCTCCAATTTCAAGGTTCAACATCATGATCACCTTAGGGAAAAGCTCAATTATATTGGAGCTCTATGTAATTACTGCAACCTCCGCCACAAGAATGCTCTGGAGAGTTTAGTTCTAATTGCCCATAATATGTCTTATGACATGGGCTTAATTTTGAGGGAGTTTACCATGGATTCAAATATTAAGAGCAATATCCTCATGAGACAGGGGACGAAATATCTTAAGGTGGAAATAGGGAAGCTTAAATTTCTTGATTCACTGGCTTTTATTACAGGTAGTCTTTCATCCCTAGCAAAGACCCACATTGATTCAGCCAGCCCCTTAACATTCACTCACTCAATGATAGAGGGTTTGCCCAAAAAGAGTCACCACCTACTCTTAAAGGGTAAGCAGTTTTTCCCTTATGAATATACCACAAAAATCAGCTGCTTTAATGACACAACACTCCCTCCTATTGAAATGTTCTACAGCTCCCTAAACAAATCAGGTATAACTTTGGACGAATATAGACATTCTAAATTAGTATGGGAGGCTACAGGGTGTAGGACATTAAAAGACTACCTCCTCATTTATTTGAGGTGTGATGTAGGATTACTGGCTGACATTTTTACACACCACAGGGCAATTCTAAATGATATATATTCTTTAGAATTGACACACTATTGCAGCCTCCCAGGGTACTCCTACGACTGCTTCCTGAAAAGTAGTAGAATATCGTTGGAGTTAAGTGCAGATGTGACGTTGCACAATCTCTTATCACAAAACATACGAGGGGGTTTTACAACTGCAGTTAGGAGTTATGTCAGAGCTAACAACCGCTATGTCAACCCATCTTTTAACCCCCAGGAGGATAGGTCTTCATTCTTACTTTATCTCGACTTTAACAGCCTCTATGGGAGTTGTATGACTAGGAAATTGCCCCATGGGGGACTAAGGAGACTATCATCTGATGAGATGAACTCCTTCATTAGCGGGGGGAAGATAATGACAGAACAGCCTTTCTCTTCTAACAAAGGGTACTGGCTCTTAATTGACACCAAACTTTTAAGACCCGAAATAGCTAGACTAACAGACGATCTGCCCCTTTGTTTACACCATAGGGGAATAAGTATGGAGGATATCTCACCATTTAGTAGGGGACTTCTGGAAACAAATAACATCACCCACCTCCCCCCAAAAAACATCAAACTGGTTGGAGATCATCTCCCCAAAAAACATTATTTCATATCTCTTCACCTTTTACAACTATTTATTGAGATAGGACTTGAAGTGGAAACAATACATGCAATTTACGAGTTCCACCAGTCAGATTTTATGGCAGAATTTGTTAACACCAACGTTAACAATAGAAATGCCTCCAGCAGTAATGATAGGAAAACACTCTTCAAATTACTGACGAACAGTGTTTTTGGTAAAACGCTACTGAATCCAGCTCGTTATGCCATTGACACCAAACTAGTGACTTCAGCTAGGGCCTTTTTACGAGAGGTGAAGAATCCCCGCTTTAAACGAATGGTGCATTTAGGCGACAATAAATTATTGTCTGTCAGTTCCAGACCATTCATTAAAATTACTCATCCTAATTACATTGGGTTCCAGATTCTTGAGCTAGCAAAATACAGCTTGTACCATTTTTGGTACAGGGTACTTAAGAACCACTATTCAGATAGGGTACAACTGGTGTATAGTGATACAGACAGTTTCATTTTCACCTTACTAGCTGAAGATGTCTTTAATGAGATGGGGAAAGAACCCCTTAGTTTGTGGATGGATACGAGTAATTTTCCTGAAACTCACCCCTTGTATGATCCTTCTAAAAAGGGTGTTTTAGGGCTGTTAAAGTCAGAGGTGTCAGATAAACACATCCTTGAAGTTGTGGCACTCAAGCCCAAAATGTATAGTGTGCTTTTGCTTGACAATAAAAATTCCATCACCGCTAAGGGTATTCCCCGAGCTGTGCAAAGATCTTTAACACATAACCACTTTAAAGAGACCCTTCACAGTAATGGTGTAGTAAATACTTTTAATTACTCACAAATAAGAAACATAGGGGGGCAGATGGCAACCACATTCAATACTAAGAGGGGTTTAAGTGCATTTGATGATAAGCGCTTTTACCTAAATAAATACACTAGCCTAGCGTATGGTCACCCAGACATACCATCCGAGCCCCACCCCAACACCTCAGCCCAAGGAATGTCCACCGAGAGTGAAGGTGGTGACGTCATTGAACCACAAGGAGAGGAAGGACAACACCCCACCAGCGAGAGTGAACCCTATGACGTCAGCAGTCAGTCACCTGAGGGAGGCGCACTACATCCCATTCACTCTCTGGGAGATGATGAATCATCATCTTCGTCCCAGGAGGAGGAGGAGGAGGAGGGGGAGGAAGACCCCACAACGGACTTGTGGGCGAGAAGGAGAGGTCTTGTTAATAAATATTATGTGGGGGGAGATGACCTACAATACGACTATGTTTAACCCTATGTACTTTGATAATATAATCTATAAATCATCAGGATTATTTCTTTTTCTCCTTCTTTAAGTATAGAGGCTTAAAATATATCCAACTTAAAAACAACTAAGGGAGGGTGGTCCCTCTTACGGTACACTCAAGGTCATCAAGTATGAGGAGGGCTGGTGAGGGGGGACCGCCCCTACTGCGAGGATCCTGTTTTTACACCTGGGGGGGGGGGGGTAACTACCGCTCACCTGAGTGTTTATTATACAAATATACTGTCATACTTTTCTGTATAAATGAACATGAGCATGAACATAGCGACACATAATAGATACCTATCTTCACTATTTTACGATTGTTGCTGCCCCACACCTTGGGCGACCTAATATGGGGTGGCTCTAAGTGGCACCCCGCCTCTGATTTTCTTATCTGATTACCCTTCATAGGCAGCTACTTTACTGTAAATGAACATGATCATAGTGGCACATAATAGATACCTATCTTCACTGTTTTTTCGACTGCTACCACTCACACCTTGGGTGACCTAATATGGAGTGGCACTATGTAGCTCCCCGCTTCTGATTTTCTTATCTGATTACCCTACATAGGTGGCTCTATCTGTCACCAAATAATCTACTTACAGGACTTAATTGTAGTTCATCTGCCAACTTTTTAGTGATATATGTTCTCTGGGATCCTTGGTCAAACAACCCACGGGTATGGACCTTGGCCCTCTTATTCAGGATGGTAATTTGGGCAGTAGGCAAAGTCGTATTACCTTTAGACTTTGCCGATTGGACACTCTTCGTTTGTTGCACCTTGCAGTACTGTACTGTGGTGGGAATGCTATCTTCCACCTTGGGTCTTGAATACGTTAATTTCGTATATTTACACAGTGCTGCATGGTGCCTACCTCTTCTACACCTGTTACAGATGTTGAATTGGGTATCACAATAGTCTATGTTGTGTGACTTGAGACACCTTGCACATCTCCCTAATTCCTGGATTCGCTCCATACGAGTGTCTCTGGTTGGATAATTCGCACAACGGTATGTTGAATGTTTCTTTTTGCAGAACATACATGTCCCCCAGCCTACTGCACGTTTGGAAGTTACCGGTTTGGGTGAACTAGTAACAGTAGGCTTGGAGGTTGCTGCTGCATTGTCAGATTTTCTGCAACTTGATGTTTGAGTAATTGGTTGATGTTTATTTGGGGTAGTTGTTTTACCTTTTAATTGACTATTATTTTCTATTTCTGAAGGCTTGCAAGAGGTTTTAACTTCCTCATTTGCTCGTCGTTTGTTTATGATGGAATGTAAACCTTCAGTGATGTCCTGTACTGTCAGGATGGTGTTATGTTGATGTGCATATAATTCATCTAGTATGTCGCTGGACAATTTTCGTTGAAGGACTACTTTCGTCATCCATTCACTAGTAGTTATATCAACCTTAAGACTGAATGTTCTTAGTAGTGACTCAAGCTCCATGCTGAAGGATTGTAATGAGTCAGCAGTCTGATCAGGTTGAGGTAAATCCAGCAATTGTAGTACTAGATGTATGACAAATTTCTCATTGCCAGCATTATCCATACTAGCTAGTTGGTAAAGCCTTGTGGGGCTTGTACTTGGGCTGCTCATAATACTGAACAAGCACTGATGGTAGCCTAGGGTCAAATTCTGCACTCACTAGGCAATAATCCTACCTCTACTAGAGGTTAGCACTTAAAATTAATACACATTATATATATACAATCATACACACTAATGATTTGAGTGATAAACCAGTGTCACTGGAAGTACCTTTAGGTTAGCTCTTCTATATCACCCTAGGATGGTAGAGACACTAATTAATCACTCAAAGGTGTAATGATCGTAAGTAAATTATTATATATACAACTCAATTCGAGTTGATAAAAATTACACCCAAAATAGGGTCTGGACCATTCATTAATGGTGTTAGGTTGTTGAATATAGTACAACTGACTATGGTAATAATGGGACTAGGATGAGCAATAATAGTTCAACTAGTCAATTTTAATATCCTACCCTGTTGTGGGTTGGCAATTAGTAAATATTATACTGTGATCACTAGTGCAATATATATTAAATAATTCTCTATTTTGGAGAAATAATATACACAATTATTGATAATAGCCTCTTAATTGCCTCTATGAAACTTCTAATATTATCAAGAAGTATTAAATATTATTAGTGACCTCGCGAAATAAACTCCACAAAATTCGTAGATAATCTCTCGCGAAATTTAACACCACAAAATCCGTGAACAATCTTGCGAGGACACAGCCACTAATTTGGCTGGCTTCTATATTAGCGCTGTCATTTCACAGAATAACACGCCACCAAATCTGTGGGTGTGCATGAAACCGCTGACTAAGGCTTAACTGGGCTGAGGGAGGCTTCTGAGCTCCCTCCAGGTTACGTTGCCGTCTTTGACTGCTGGCTTTGTTTAAATCACACTGCACTAGTTATTTAATGAATCCACTGGTTAACTGGTTCATCCGGTACAAAGATGACCAAATGTGGGTTCAAAGGACCGAATATTCCGGTTCTGAAGGTCCAAATAATGTGGGAACCGACCTGTGAGATTTATATTTATTTAATTTATATGAATTTATATTTACGTTAATTTATATACTTCGATAGCAATTTGTATAATGATAAGTGGACTGTATTTCTGCAATAATCTCTTAATCTCACAAATCGATCCTCTACACATTAGGGGGGGTTTATATTAATTTATATATATGCAGCCAATCAAACTACAGTAATAGACTACATACATTGAAGAGGTTCCTTATCTTATAGTACAGCAGGTTAGTCCACCAGGTATAACTAGGGTGTAGACACCAAATTATCCTCTTTGAGGTAGCTTCCATCACCCAGTAACTGGTGCACAAAGTCTTGCTCCCTCGTCTTGACCTGTTAAAAGGGCGCTAGCTGTAAAGCCAGAATCCTATATATGACAAGTATTTCAGAGAAAACACAGTACATGGAACAATGAAGACCTGGCTTAATTACCTTTAGTTTGAGGCTATATCGTGCTCTAACCGGCAAACCCTACCCAATGACATTAATGGCCACTAATGATAGATAATGGGTTTCAGAAAGAACACTTAACTTGATTTGATGACAGCGTGTTGATAATGGTACACCTTTGGTTTCCATAACACTACGTCCAAGTAAAATTAACAGGAGCCGAATTTGCTCTCGAGAGCCTCTGGTCTAGTATAAACAATGGCTGCCCTCCCTCACCCTGACGCCTGGCCTACATTGTCCAGATGTCAAATAGTGATAGAAGGGTCACATTTACTCTACTTTAATATTGATAATTAAGTTAATTTATATGAGATGTTTTTATGATGGTAAAGTTCAAAGACTAATGTATTTAAGAATAATTCCCACCATAATAAGTGGTGAATATAATAGTATGTGGTGATGATATCCCGTTTTCTATAAACGGTAATTCCACTACAAGTTACGTTTTCTATGGGTAACTTGTTGGTAATACAGCTATTATCTGTCTGTATGATATACTAAATGGTGTCGGATTTTCCGACACGCTCCAGACCACCACTGGTGGTGTGGGTGTAGGAGTCGCTCCAGACCAACACTGGTGGTGTGGGTGTAGGAGTCGCTCCAGACCAACACTGGTGGTGTGGGTGTAGGAGTCGCTCCAGACCAACACTGGTGGTGTGAGTGTAAGAGACGCTCCAGACCAACACTGGTGGTGTGGGTGTAGGAGACGCTCCAGACCAACACTGGTGGAGTGGGTGTAGGAGACGCTCCAGACCAACACAGGTGGTGTGGGTGTAGGAGACGCTCCAGACCACCACTGGTGGTGTGGGTGTAGGAGACGCTCCAGACCAACACAGGTGGTGTGAGTGTAGGAGATGCTCCAGACCACCACTGGTGGTGTGGGTGTAGGAGACGCTCCAGACCAACACTGGTGGTGTGGGTGTAGGAGACGCTCCAGACCAACACTGGTGGTGTGGGTGTAGGAGACGCTCCAGACCAACACAGGTGGTGTGGGTGTAGGAGACGCTCCAGACCACCACTGGTGGTGTGGGTGTAGGAGACGCTCCAGACCAACACTGGTGGTGTAGGTGTAGGAGACGCTCCAGACCAACACTGGTGGTGTGGGTGTAGGAGACGCTCCAGACCAACACTGGTGGTGTGGGTGTAGGAGACGCTCCAGACCAACACTGGTAGTGTAGGTGTAGGAGACGCTCTAGACCAACACTGGTGGTGTAGGTGTAGGAGACGCTCTAGACCAACACTGGTGGTGTAGGTGTGGGAGGCGCTCCAGACCAACACTGGTAGTGAGAGAGTAGGAGACGCTCCAGACCAACACTGGTGGGTGTGGGTGTAGGAGACGCTCCAGACCAACACTGGTGGTGTGAGAGTAGGAGACGCTCCAGACCAACACTGGTGGTGTGAGAGTAGGAGACGCTCCAGACCAACACTGGTGGGTGTGAGTGTAGGAGACGCTCCAGACCAACACTGGTGGTGTAGGTGTGGGAGGCGCTCCAGACCAACACTGGTGGTGTGAGAGTAGGAGACGCTCCAGACCAACACTGGTGGGTGTGGGTGTAGGAGACGCTCCAGACCAACACTGGTGGTGTGAGAGTAGGAGACGCTCCAGACCAACACTGGTGAGTGTGGGTGTAGGAGACGCTCCAGACCAACACTGGTGGTGTAGGTGTGGGAGGCGCTCCCAACCAACACTGGTGGTGTGAGAGTAGGAGACGCTCCAGACCAACACTGGTGGTGTAGGAGACGCTCCAGACCAACACTGGTGGTGTGAGAGTAGGAGACGCTCCAGACCAACACTGGTGGTGTGAGAGTAGGAGACGCTCCAGATCAACACTGGTGGGTGTGGGTGTAGGAGACGCTCCAGACCAACACTGGTGGTGTGAGAGTAGGAGACGCTCCAGACCAACACTGGTGGTGTGAGTGTAGGAGACGCTCCAGACCAACACAGGTGGTGTGGGTGTAGAAGACGCTCCAGACCAACACTGGTGGTGTGAGTGTAGGACATGCTCCAGACCAACACTGGTGGGTGTGGGTGTAGGAGACGCTCCAGACCAACACTGGTGGTGTGAGAGTAGGAGACGCTCCAGACCAACACTGGTGGGTGTGGGTGTAGGAGACGCTCCAGACCAACACTGGTGGTGTGGGTGTAGGAGACGCTCCAGACCAACACTGGTGGTGTGAGTGTAGGACACGCTCCAGACCAACACTGGTGGTGTGAGTGTAGGAGACGCTCCAGACCAACACTGGTGGTGTGGGTGTAGGAGACACTCCAGACCAACACTGGTGGTGTGGGTGAAGGAGACGCTGCAGACCAACACTGGTGGTATGGGTGTAGGAGACGCTCCAGACCAACACTGGTGGCGTGGGTGTAGGAGACACTCCAGACCAACACTGGTGGTGTGGGTGAAGGAGACGCTGCAGACCAACACTGGTGGTATGGGTGTAGGAGACGCTCCAGACCAACACTGGTGGTGTGGGTGTAGGAGACGCTCTACACCAACACTGGTGTCTCTTCTCACACTCACAATTGCCTTATATCTCCAACTGATACCTTTATCTTTGTTAGCAACAATAATTGTTCATTTTGTTGAGGACAGGCAGCCTGTGTTTTTATATATAATTTAAGATTATATCTAGGTTCCTTCTGCCCTTCGTCCCACACCCTAATTGACGTACTTCTGATCCTTCCCTGGATGGTATCTAACAACAGTTTACTAGCTCAAGAGTACCTTTTTACTGCTAGGTAAACTGGTGCATTAAGTAAAACAAAACGTGCCCAGCAATTTCCGCTACCTGTCGTCAGGCCGCACACGACTGCAAAAATGCTTTCATAGATGTTAACATAATGTTTAAACAAAATTAGTTTTTCTCAAATACAAGTTAATACTTTCATATTCTTTAATGTGTTTAATACTTAGGCCTACCTTAGGTTAGATTAGATGTAAGGTTCTGTAAGAGATTATTAGTATTTGCAGCGATGAAGCTGTAAGCGAGATCTTTAAGTATATTTTTTTAGTGTACCTGTGTGGTGACTCAGGTACACAGTCAGTATTCCTGCTTCACACCCACCTAACTGGTGACAACATTACAGTCAAGTCGATGCATTAAAATACTGAACGAATGGAAATATCACTGAAGTATTGAAATCGAAGTCAAGCATAAACACACAGAATAGAGGAGATATTGAAACTATAATCTCAAGAGAACGTTCGAAACTTCCATATGCAACAATTTTGGTTAAAAAAGGGATTAGAAGAAATGATTAATTTGACAACAGAGTTTTATGTAAATGAAATAACTGATGAGGAAAGTCACTCAGCTTTCAATAATAAAATTTAACTAATATCAACTCCTTTACATAGGGATAAAAAAAGAAAATAAACTAAAAATACTTAAAACCAGATATATAGATCAAAGTCCAGTGATAACATGGGTGTAACCTGGCAACCTGGTCCATTCATATTGGATACGAATTGTGGAGTATATACACCTGCAGCTGTGTATACATGTGTATATCTGCTTGTGTATAGACATGTGTCGGTGTGGCAATTATGCCTCAATCATTTATTTATATTTGTCAATTATAATACATTTACACAATCATACACATTACACAGACCAAGAGCATTAAGAATACTATCATTAATATTCATATACAAACTCATGTCACAGAGCTGGTCCATTCATACACAAACTCATGTCATAGAGCTGGTCCATTCATACACAAACTCATGTCACAGAGCTGGTCCATCCATACACAAACTCATGTCACAGAGCTGGTCCATTCATACACAAACTCATGTCACAGAGCTGGTCCATTCATACACTAATGAACTTACAATAAACAAACAAACACACGTTATTTCCATCCACAAATCACATTGTTAGTGTTTGTGCAAGATAAGATCAGTGAGCACTAATGAATAACCAGGAGCCGTTGTGGCGCAGATGTGGGCGCCTCCTCCACCGCCTCACAGTCTGGAGATCGAGTCCCGGTTGGTCCTTAAAGCTCCTTTTGTTGATGCACTAAGAATTCCAATCACCTGGACTCTAGGAGACTCGAACCGTGGACCCCACGTTTGTGAGGCCGAAACACTAAGAATATTTTAAACGTGAATAATAAACTAATAAAAAATTAATAAAACACGTTGAGTGGATATATGATTCAAGGAGACGAAGAGTCACAATAACGAGGGTGAAGACATGATGACCAAACCACACATCAGAAGATGGAGAGACGACGACGTTTCGGTCCGTCATGGACCATTATCAAGCTGTGTGAAAGAGGAGAGGAAAGGTCAGGCAAATATATGGTAAGAGAGTGAGGTGAGGACAAGGTATGAGAAATATAAGAATAGGACGAATGTAAGAAGATGATAAATGTAGGAACAAGGAAAAAAAGAATTGTATGAATGTAAGAATAGGATAAGGTAAGAATTGTATGAATGTAAGAATAGGATAAAGTAAGAATTGTATGAATGTAAGAATAGGATAAGGTAAGAATTGTATGAATGTAAGAACAGGATAAGGTAAGAGTTGTATGAATGTAAAAATAGGATAAAGTAAGAATTGTATGAATGTAAAAATAGGATAAAGTAAGAATTGCATGAATGTAAGAAGATGATGAATGTAAGAAAAAGATGAGCATAAGATTAGGATGAATATAAGAATATGGGAAGAATTGGATAAATGTAAGAATAGGATGAATTTAAGAAAAAGGTAATAATGGGATGAATGTAAGAATGGGATGAATAACAAAACAAATCCACAGGAGCCTTGATGAGGGTTCGAACCAATGTGTTGAGTATTCCCAAACACGCTCTGTCCGACAGTACCACCACATGCAAAATGAATTGCCCCTTACAGCATCAACATTGGTCCTCTGTACGACCTTACAGCATCAACAATGGCCTCTGTACGACTTTTCAGCATCAACAATGGCCTCTGTACGACCTTTGTCGTGACGCTGAACCCCGGTTCATTCCGAACACAGCGATTACACAAGACATAACACCTTGCCTCAGCCACCGTTACTACCACCGTGTACTCCTACAGACACCAGACCCTTGAGGCGTACCACTAGGTTTGTACTGGAACACAATGAGTGAACATATGGAAGGTATTTAAAGGCCGTTGGGTTTTGTCATTTAATTACAAAGAATAGACTCTGACAAACAATAACATATTAACATACTCTATTAGGTAAATACACTTCCAATACCCATAGACCACTTGACCTCCGCGGTCACCACTTGCACTCGTAACTTCCGCCTAAGTCCCTAATACGGAATGATTACTACAACGCTCCACACCCGGTTAGTCTTACATTCAATACTCACATACTGCAGACTTAACTTGGTCACTAAGATCACATCAGGCTCTCGCATAGCTGTCTGCTACACTTCGCTGCTGCCACAAACAGAGACCTCGAAGGACTTGCCAGTTCCACTCCCACAACAAGACTGTCTCCAGTCAGCCATCTACCACAACCATTTCACCCCGCCTCTCAAGGAAGGTATAATCCGATTAACCTTATCCCTAGAGCGGTAACCTTGTTCCTAGAAGTCTGAGTCCTCTTTCCAGGAATTATTAATTTGGCTAAGCAGCTGCGGTCTTAATCCATTGACCTTTCTTAGATATGTGATCCATAGTCTGTCTACTTAACATGTACTTCCAATCATCATTCGTTAAGTGTTGTAGTAATGATCCTCTAGCTAATAATCTCTACTAACTTGTGGATTACAACACCTTACAACATCAACAATGGCCTCTGTACGACCTTACAGCATCAACAATGGCCTCTGTACGACCTTACAGCATCAACAATGGCCTCTGTACGACCTTACATCATCAACAATGGCCTCGGTACGACCTTACATCATCAACAATGGCCTCTGTACGACCTTACAACATCAACAATGGCCTCTGTACGACCTTACAGCATCAACAATGGCGTCTGTACGACCTTACATCATCAACAATGGCCTCGGTACGACCTTACAGCATCAACAATGGCCTCTGTACGACCTTACAGCATCAACAATGGCCTCTGTACGACCTTACATCATCAACAATGGCCTCTGTACGACGTTACATCATCAACAATGGCCTCTGTACGACCTTACAACACCAACACTGGCCTCTGTACGACCTTACAGTATCTACAATGGCAGTTGAACTACTTTAAAACATCGACCACGACCTCTGTAAGGAATTGCATCATCAACAATGGTACTGTACGGCTTTTAGTATGAACAGTGACGCCTGCATGGTCGTACAGTATCAACAATGGCCACTCTACGGCCTCACCGCATCCATAATTGTATGGCCTAATCACCGCATCTGCTTAGCCTAACGGCATCATGAAGTGCAACTGTTCGACCTCACAGAGTCAACAATGGCCGCCATACCGCCTTACAGCATCAACAATAGCCGCTGTACCTCCTTACAGCATCAACAATAGCCGCTGTACCTCCTTACAGCATCAACAATAGCCGCTGTACCTCCTTACAGCATCAACAATAGCCGCTGTACCTCCTTGCAGCATAAACAATTGCCGTTGTGCAGCCGTACTGAATCAACATTGGACGAGGTACAGCCTTAAAGCATAATAAAGGCCGTTGTATATACTTTTAGCATCTATAATGACCGCTATACGGAAGTACAACATCAACAGTGGCAGCTGTACGGTCTCACAGCATCTACAATGACCGCTGTACGAACGTACAACATCAACAGAAGCAGCAGTAAGGTCTCACAGCTTTTATAATGACCGCTGTACGGACGTACAACATCAACAGTGGCAGCTGTTCGGTTTCACAGCATCTATAATGACCACTGTACAGACGTACAACATCAACAGTGGCAGCTGTTCGGTTTCACAGCATCTATAATGACCACTGTACAGACGTACAACATCAACAGTGGCAGCTGTACGGTTTCACAGCATCTATAATGACCGCTGTACGGACGTACAACAACAACAGTGGCAGCTGTACGGTCTCACAGCATCTATAATGACCGCTAGACGGTTAAGCCATTGCCAAGATGGCTTCCTTTAATATGTTGCTGTCCATCATGTAATAATATAAATGTTTTCTCGTGATAAACATTTCCCTTCTTTCAGTAATATTATTTGTGATAATCCCAGCTGATAGAGAGAGAGGAATGCCTGCCGAAGATCATGTAACAAGACTTAACAAAATCCTGGACTTTATTTCTCACATATAAAATGTGAAGTGGTAAAGATAGGATGATATGCCTACGACTTGAGATTGTGGGCGGCAGTGTTAAACATATTTTGGTAATGTAATCGTGTACAATCATCCCGACTTTCACCTTATTGTTTTGCTTGTTTCCTTTTATCACATAATTTCAATACGTTTGTAAAAAAAAGGTAATAGTATTGAAATAACTTGTTACACAACTGGTCCCTGAACTTGGAGCACAGAACGTTACACAATACTGAGGGAACTAGACCTCACTATGCTACAAGTGAAGGAAGCAAGAAGTAACTTAATTACAAAATTAACGATTCATAGTCGTATTCATCTGTGGACAAAGAGGAAATGTTTAGCATTATTTTGAGTGGAAGAAGAGGACATGTGTGAAGGTTTGACTCTCAGACTTGCTCACGGGCGGCGAGGGACTCAAGCAAATTGATGGAGCTAGAAAGGGAGGCAGCTTAGGTTACCTTTATTCCAGGTTTCCACAGTAGACATAATAATATACAGGCTCCTCGGGTACCTTTGATATAGACAACTTTAATGGGAAGAAAAACATTTAGGTTACCAAACGGTGTTCTTGATTATGCAACAGTGCCGTTGGTTTTCACCTTTTTAACAGTCTCATCTATATTGATTTTATCCTTAAATTATCTTAATTTTTTTAGGAAACACGATCAATTTAAAATGAATATACAGGTCTTTAGCAAAGAAGAAACGGTTGAAAAATAATAAAGGAACAATAAAAGGAGCGACTTGGAGTGCGAGGGCTGGACCTGCGGAGTGTGAGGGCTGGCTGGAGTGGTGCTGGTGTGTGCTGGTGGAGTGCGAGGGCTGGACCTGCTGAGTGTGAGGCCGCGGAGGACGCTCCCACACCTGCACTACTGCCGCTCCTCATTAGTATTTCATGGATTCAAATCTTATCTTAAATAAACACTTTGAATCTGATTAGCGAACGGAAATCCCTGTATTTCTTTGTTTTGTGTAAGTTAATGAGTTAATTTGATTGAACTAACTCTGTGACAAGTTTATTTGTTTTGTCAAGGTTTAGCAATTATATAATGTACATGAATATATGAACGTAGAATAAGTGTTGTCTGTAAATGAATGATGGAAGTATAATTATCACTGAGTATTCATATACACACATTTGCTCATACAGTCACATAAATACAGGTAAACAACGGAACAGTAACATACTGGTGAATATGTAACGTTTTTTGATGGACGAGATCTTACTTTTCTTCATATATTTATTTATACACAAGAAGGTACATTGGGTTTGTGAGGATACATAGCATGGTATTTATAATCTTGTAAAACCACTAGTACGCACAGCGTTTCGGGCAAGTTTATTACCTGGTTTACTCACGTTGTTTATGCCTTGCTTTTATTTGTATATTCCAGTTATTTATTAATTTATCCAATCTCATGAACATAGAGAGGAAAATTCCTGACACTGGGAGTTATCTTTGTCCTTCTTCGTTGTATGTTTTGAAGATATTATCTGACCATTTTGTAGCTCAGAGTCCAAAACTCTACGTAGTAATTCTTTGAAAGGTCTCATTAGAGCAAGGTAAAGAATGAAGAGAACGTATTAGAATTCTAGTTTTTAATGGTTGTACAATCAATATGTCAAGCCAATTATCCATTTCTCCTTAAGGTTTTTACTAATATTTAGCTGTCTTTGTTGAAAATTTTCCCACCAATATTATAGCAAAATATGTTTTAGTAAGGGTTTATGAAAGCACATGGGCCAGGCATGGTTATTTATAGAACAAGCCAAGCTCTCTCGAGACAGAGAGAGAACTGTACAGTCAGTATATTGCGATCATTTTTGTGAGGCTCATCCCAGGGAAGCATCTCTCCATAAATGAATCCATATTAGGATATGTAATTACATCTAACAACTATAAGTATATTGTAATATGCCAAAATAAATTCATACACTCAATAATTAATTGTTTTGCCAAATTTATTTGGTTAACATTTATATATATAGATTCTTAAAACAGACAGGGCAACCTATACCCAGCCTTGGGGTGGATCACAGAGGCCAGATGCAGGTACGAAGACAGGGAAACACACGCCTCCAGCACCAGGACTCTCCGCGATGTTCAAGCTGCGTTATCTGCCGCTGTTTAATATCCGTGGACCTGATTGGTGGTGTAAACTGCATATTCAATGTGCATATATAACCAAGATTCTTTGTTTAAAGTGTTATACGTGTGTCTTGCCTCAGTGAGGAGAGCAGGGACATCGATGCCTTAGCCGCATCACTTGCCCTTCCTCACTCAGTGAGGAGTGCATATACCGTCACCACAGCTGAGACTCTTACACTCTTCCATACACAGAGTAACCAATATTCTGCCACAACATTAAGGCACTCTATTTTAATGAAACAGGTGTGTGTCTTACCATAATCTGTGAGTGGATTGTGAATAACACATAATGCCTGTAACCAGAAGCTGATGGATTCAAAACTGCCATTCCAATATCAGTAGTGAACAATACTACAAGCTCAGGCCCAACAACCAGGCTAAGTCCTAGTACTATACGACTAAGCGACGTACCTTCATTTTACCCAAATAAGGGATGGTTGGTGGTGTAGCAATCGTAATTGGATCTAATTCTTTGTGCCATTAACCCCATTATTTTGCAGGTGCTGTTATCACCATGAGCTTACGAGCTCACCTCATTAAGGGAATTACTTGAAATCAAATCAAAATCATATTAATTATGTTAATCCGTGTTTCACAAATATTTTATATAATGCAATTACCTAAAGACAAATTAAAGTATACATTTACAACAGATAAATTCATAACATTACATAATCTTGACATTGTTAATAATAATTCATATGTTGCAAGAGGCCTGATTAAAGGATAGGCTAAAATAATGTAACCATATCAGTGCTAGCTGCTTTTATACATATTCCTTTTTACAAAGTGGTAAGTGTAGATTTCTCATTCAACAGGTAAATGAAAGCAGCCCCATTGCTGTTGGAAAAACTCTGAAAACTGAGCCAATTCGGGAACACAAAATAAATAAAGTCTATTTCTCAAAAATAAGTCACTAGCCAAAAATGAAAACAAGAGTTTCCTAGTGGCTAGTTATGAGGAGGTAATGAGGAATGAGCTTCAGTAATCATTTCCAATTAATAAAACTAAATTAGTCATCAAAATAAACACAAACACACTTAGCTTAAGGCAATAATTTTAACTAAGTGAGCATGGCCAGACCAGTTAATCATTAATTGTGACTACTCTAGAAGCACAAAAGAGAAAATTAGCTGGTACGAAAGGTCATTTGACCAGACAGATCAAGAAATGTGAGGATTTGTCTAATCAAACACCAGTTGACAATGTACAACTAGAATCATATTTCCAAGTGGCTTCACCCAAATTTGAACAAGTCAAAAGACAAATAGAAATTTACTTGGCTTTAGTAGCAGATGCCAAAACATCAGGTACAGATATGGATGATATTATGGACACCATGACCCAGTATGACGATCATACCTAGGCCATAGATCCAATCATAGCCATACTTGTACAATATAAAGGCACAAAACCTGCAACTGCAAGTGTTGCATCAAATTTGTTGCCATAAACGCAGCTTCCAAAGCTGGGTCAACCAACTTTTACCGGGCTAGATGAAGAACACTGGGAAGATTTTTGACAGCTTTTTGATATACACATAAATTCACAGGCATTGATAAATAAAGTAAATAATTTATCATGCCAAAAAAACCAGTTTAAAGGAGAAGCGAGTTCTATGATAGCAAATTTAACCTTAACTGACGCCAATTATGATGTCGCAGTTCAGTTATTGAAAAATAACTATTCTAACATAGAACCGGCAATTGGAGTTTACTCCAATTGCTTATTTTACTTTACATTACTAACACCTTTACTATAAGCTAACTGATCTACATCCACCCAGTAGCAAACCTAATTCCCTACAAAGTTTCAAGCTTGAGGTAAAATCTTTAATTAATGTACTTGGCACTAAAGTTAATGTTGATCATTCTGAATGGAGTTTAAAACTTGACATTCAGCGTAAAATACTTGAAGATAAATTGGCTATAATGTGCTCACTCTATGTTACGGACCCGAGCCCAGCGTCCGAGCACGGAGCAGTGACGACCACGCCATCTGTGGGTCAGCTCCCGAAACCCCCTCCAAATGGACGACGCCACCTAGTGAGGACGAGATATACTGGCCACAAGGGCTAGTTTCCCGTCCTGATCAGCTCATAACACACCCGCTGCTGACCTCTGGTGAGGTGGAGCTTAGACAGCAACGCCATCTATGGAGTGGATACGTCGGGCATTTGTGTCTAAGCCTGTAAGTGAGGTGCCCTAGAGTGTCCCTATTACTGATGACGTGTCTGATTACAGAGTCGACCTGGGACTGCTGTAATGGAAGTTGGATCAGTCTCCCCAAGGCAGCCGTCTGGTCTTCAAGTATTTGCTGCAGCAGCTGTGAGTCACCCCCCGGATGAACACTGAGGTGTTAGCCTGCCTGTGACGTGGCAGCTGAGGGCTTGTCGTACCAGGGACTGACTGGTGGAGACGCTTAACCACTGGGGTGTTGTGGTGAGGAGAGTGACCTGTGGAATCACACGAGGCTCCTGACTAGGGCTCGCTACCCTAGTATCGGTCGTGGAGTGGCCTAACCAGCGTTGCTGATTGGAACCTGCCAGCTACAGGCTGGATTTGCGGTTGAAGGCCTCCACGACGGTGCCCCCAGTGGAACTGTGATTTGGCTGGCCTGTGGCCAGGGTAGACTCAAGAGAATCGAAGGATTCGTCGTGAGGCCACAAGAGGACCAAGAGTTTAGCATCGTCGAGCACCGTGGAACACTCCGCGTCTTCAGAGGAAGACCATATTGTATATAATAGTGTTAATACCTCCCCCGTGTGATAAGATATATATTATTTATGGTGATGGTGACAATTATATTATTAAGTTTTTGCCTTTGTCTCCCTTCCCCTTTTATTTACTTGCGTTACGGATCACATCCCTTGAAAGCCACTACTAGCTTGGGGCCGGATACCCTACCTCTAACAACATCAGAGAAAGAACCCGGTTGCGACCCGAGAGGGCCGTAACACTCTACAGAAAGAATATATTATAATCTTCTAGAGATATTTGAAAGTTTAAAGACTGTTGTCATCCGTCTGAGGACACACAGCAAATTTAGAGTTCATAGAAAGAACACTCAATTCTCCTTGAACAAAACAAAAAATGTCCAAAATAATGGCACAAAGCAGCAACAAAAATGCAACAACTAAATGGAAGTAAAGTAGCATACGCACTTATGCAGTGAGTCCATCAAAGCCAGTAGTGACAATAGCACCTAAGACGACAGTGCCGAAGGGTGCAACAAACTGGTCAAAATGTTTATTCTGTGAAGAAAATCATTTGATGCATCAATGCCCTATATATACTGACAGTCCCAACAGAATTAATCAGTTGAAACAATTGAATAGATGTACACGGTGTTTAAGAAAGCTTTATCCTTCAACTTGTGTAACTCAGCTCAAAATTTGTCAAAATTGTGGTAAGGGTCGGCACCATACTGTTGTTTTTGGTGATGCTAATATCAATGCTAACCAATATGCAAACCCTAAACCAGAGGAAACAACCTCTGCAACAGTATAAATTCTGGACAGTTCAGAATGATGTAAACACATTGATGGCAAAATCTGCTGCAACAGCTGCTTTGCCTACTGCAAAACTAATAGCATTCAATAGAGGAACCCAGATCAATACTCGAGGGTTGTTTGATTAAGGTTCCCAGAGAACTCTTATCGTAAAGAAACTTGCAGATGATTTGCCCCTTAAGACTGTACAAACATTCACCCTAAATATTTCTAGATTTTTTACCAACACAGGTCACTAATAACACAAAGTGGTAAAACTCCTTGTTCGTCTAGGGAAATATTTAAGGCCAGTGTAAGCAACTGATGTGGAATCAATGCCAACAGACTTATAAGTTATTGGTCTCGGTGCCACAACAAGATTCCTTAAACGAAATGGGATTATTTTCAGCATATCCCCAGATAAATTCTGACTTCATAACTAATATTGACATCCTTATGGGCGCTGATTACTACCATAAATTTATCTTGGGGAAACATAAAACATTAGAAATGTACGTGTTAGCATCTGCAGAAGGGAAGTTATTGTTTGAGCCAGCACTACGCTTGAGACAAAAACTCCTATGGAACACGATCATTCCGAAACTCTTATAGTAGTATAAATAGGCCAAGAACAATCTACCCTAAACATCAGTTACATGATTGATGACGGACTGGAGTCAGTTCATAAACTGTGGGACCTAGATTCTTTTGGAGATCTTCCTGAGCAACCAAACCTAGATGATATTTGGACATACAAACAGTACTCATGACAGTACATACTGTCATGATGGACTGTATTTGGGTCAGATTACCATGGAAAATCAATCACCAAAATCTTACCTACAAATTACAATATGACTTTGAATCAATTAAGGCATGAGTTACCAAACTCAGAAAAAAGCCCTAACACCTAAAGTTGTACCATGATATTATTACCCAGAAAGTAGTTGATAATTTCATAGAGGTAGCACCTAATGACAACATAAAAGTAGGACATTATGTACCTCACCATGCCATTGCCAAGCAGTCATTAACTACTCATTTATGGATTGTTGTTAACTGTAGTGCCAAACCATACTCACAGGCAGCAGGTCTACAAACAGGTCAAAGCTTAACACAGAAATTGCATGATGTACTGCTGAGGTTTAGGGTGAAAAAATATGCCTATACAGCAGACATAAGTAAAGCCTTCTTAAGAGTAGGATTACAGGAAGAAGGCCGTAACTTCACAAAAAGTTTTTAGGGTGAAAATCCAATGAAAGTCGAATAGTGACTTATCGTTTTTTGAGTGTACTCTTCTGAGCAACATCAAGTACAAATTTGCTACAAGCAATATTGAACACACACACATTTAAAGAACTCAGATAGTACTTACAAGGCTAAAATCAGCTAAAATCTTAATGTAGATAACTTCCAAAGGACAGCAACATTGAAACTAAACTGTTAGAAATTTACAGAGAGGGTAATCATGAATTTAAAGGAGATAACATTATATTACACAGGCCCATGACATGCCATTACAGTCATGGGCATCCAACAATGAAGCATTAACCTAACAAATTCAGAGGGGTTATCCAGATTATCTCATACCTCAGAAGCTAAAGGTATTGGGTGTTGGATGGGATATCTCCTCGGTTATTATAACAGTTAGGTCAGGACCAGTGAACTCTTGCACAATCACAAAGAGGAAATTATTTTCAGATATTAGTAAAGTTTTTGACCCCTTTGGACTATTAAGTCTTGTAACTATCAAAGGACTTGTGCTGGTACAAAAAACATGGAAAACTAAAAACAGTTTCAAACAGGAAAACAGCATGGAAGAAGGTAGCTGATGAACAAGCCTTAGTCGAGCATATAATCTTTCCGAGACAAGTGGTTAAGGAAGGTGTTAGTGACATTGCATGTCTTTACAGATGATTCAGCTAGAGCCTCTGGGACTTGTGCTTACTTTGTTCCTCAACAACAATTCTATTTAATAACAGCAAAAGGAAGAGTAGCTCCATTAAAGAAAAGAACTTTACCACAGTTGGAGCTAACGGCAATTCTTACAGGTACACATTTAGCAATGCTTATCAAACAAACCATGTCTACCGTAAATATCACAGATATTTAGGGAGCCGGTCGGCCGAGCGAGGGAGCCGGTCGGCCGAGCGGACAGCACGCTGGATTTGTGATCCTGTGGTCCTGGGTTCGATCCCAGGCGCCGGCGAGAAACATTGGGCAAAGTTTCTTTCACCCTATGCCCCTGTTACCTAGCAGTAAAATAGGTACCTGGGTGTTAGTCAGCTGTCACGGGCTGCTTCTTGGGGGTGGAGGCCTGGTCGAGGACCGGGCCGCGGGGACACTAAAGCCCCGAAATCATCTCAAGATAACCTCAAGATATGTTTATATGGTGTGATAATGAAGCTATCATGCAACGGGTGAGAAATAACAATAACTGTACGCCCTAGGTAAGCAATCAAGTTGCAGAAATTAGAGAACTTTCTGCAGGCTTAAGATTTTTGCATGTTACAACAAAGGACAATCCAGCTGATCTCTTGTCAAAAGGAATGAAGATGAAGCACATTTTAAAGGGTGACATTTGGCAACAAGGGCCTCGATGGTTAGATAATGGTTGTTGGCCTGATCAAAGGCTACATATCATTGTAACACAAACCAAGACTGTAATTGAGGAACCAATAAATAGAGTCTAGACTGTACCCGCTTCTCTTTGCTGAGAAAGTTGATAAAGACAACACAATTGAGTGTTTCTTTTTATCTTGAAGATGGGAATAAAATATATCTTTCCAGGAGTATTGAATTATTGGGTAAGATAAGCCCAAAGAGACACCTGCGGGGAAGAATTAGAAAATGTCCCCAACAAATTGAAGCAAAACCTATGACTGTGGATAGACCAAGATCAAAACAACATTCTTCGTTGTGGAGGTTGGTTGAAGTACGAAGACATAAATCCAGAAACAGTCCCTCCATGGCATCTACCAAAAAAACCATTGGATCAAAAGGTTGATTGTGCCTTATACTCATCAACTCTGTACACATCATGGTGGAGTACTTGATGCTCTCACCACAATCTGTAAATAATTTTGGATCCCCCAAGGACGACAGTCTGTTAAGTGGATTTTAAAGGAATGTGTGACATGCCAAAGATATGATGCAAGAGTTTGCTTGTACCCAGTACCCAGGTCCTTCTCCACTCCCTAACAAGAGTTGTACATTTACGACCTTTAGAAACGAGGGGAGTCGATTACACAGGGGCTATCACTCATCCAGGTACACAAGATGGACGACCCACGAATGGGTATGTCAGTTTACTTACCTGTACAACTACCAGGGCCGTACATTTAGAGTAATACCTGATATGACTGCTCAATCATTCATACAGGCTTTCCGTAGATTTGCAGCACGCCGTTCATGTCTTAAACTGATGATCTCTAATAATGGAGCTAACTTGGTTGCTGGAAAAGCATGTTTATGGGAAATCTGTTCACATCCTGTAGTCTGTATTGCACTGGAACAAAGACAGTGCAAATGGAAATTCATCCCACATGGAGCTTCAAACAATAGTCACAAAAATAGAGTCGAGAATAAATAATCGACCATTGACTTACATGTCAGATGAGTCTACTCAGCATAGACCAATTAGTCCAGCCCACTTAATGTATGGTGGACCACTGACGCCAGTACCTTTCTTATCAGATGAGGCTGTCAGAGATCCCTCATACGTGTGTGATAATGAGTTGGCACAAGGGTACAAGCATCTGTCCAACATAATACATAGGTAGAATGAAGTATGGACAAAGGAGTACCTAACCTCTCTAAGAGAGCACCGTTATGGAGCACATTTTCCATATAACAAAGTTAACATACAACCTGGTGATATTGTCCTGGTGGACAGTGATGGCCCAAGGTCTCATTGGCCATTAGGAAAAGTCATATCTGTCCACCCAGACAATCAGGACATTTTAAGGATAGTTAAAGTTCAGTCTAAGGGAACTACATCCTTGAAAACACCAGAAAAACTAGTACACTTAGAGTCCGTGGGTCGGATAATTTCTGGCCAAAATCCAGCATCAACAAATGTCGATCCACAGACCCCAGTACGGCACACCCGTCCCCAAAGGACAGCCTCACAGAGGGGCAAAGAAAATTTGCGTCTCTAATATCAAAATGATGGGGAGTAAACGTGACAAATGTTTGTTTCGCATAAGTCCTAAATAATGGACTCCGAGCTGTCATTTTTTCCGCCCCGGAATATGTTGAATTTTTTTCCCACCAACATTATAGCATAACATGTCTTAGTAATGGTCTATGAAAGCACATGGCCCTGGCATTGCTATTTATAGAACAAGCCAAGCTTTCTCGAAACAGAGACAGCTGACAAGTCAGCATATTACGACCATTTTGTGAGAATCATCGCAGGGAGGCATCTTCCCACAAATAAATCCATATCAGGATATGTATTAACATGGAACAGCTATAAGCATATCATTGTAATATACCAAAATAAATACATATACTCAATAAATAAATAATTGGTTAGCTAAATAGGTTTGGTTAACATTTGTATATATGGATTCTAAAAACAGACAGAGCAACCTATGCCCAGCCTTGGGGTGGATCACAGTGGTCAGACGCTGGTATGACGCGAGGTAATCGTACGCCTCCAGCACTCGGACTCTCTGCGACATTCAAGCTGCTTTATTTGTCACTGTAACATAGAAAAAGTGAAAGTTTTTCAATTTCAATAAAAATATTCTACCTAATTGTATATGAAGAGGGCTGCAACTGATCCAAGTTTCAGCATCGCACCCTAAATAGAAATGGAAAAAATAAATACCTAATTTAAAAAAAAATGTTCAAAAATTAACATAAAACACTGAAATCATGTCTATGACTCTCAGATGTCACAATAGCATATAATAAAGGGTTTAAATGATTATTTTTATCTATTATATATTTAGTTAAAAAAATAGATTTTTTGTGTATTAATTTTTTTCTCATGTATTTATCGGGAAATTTGCATCAACCTTATACACCTTACTGAACGTATACCTATCTGTAAGGGTGCCAATTCTGAATTAAATCAGTTGATGTCAACTTCAGCTACAGGTGACAGAATCTTTGACTTCATTTTTTTCTGGACTGCCCAAGGTGAACTGACGTCCAAAGCGCAATAGACCCTCCACGTCACCACACCTTTCACTACATGAAAATGTAATTTGATGCACAATCTACAAAGGTGTTGAAATCATTACTTCACTAACCTGAGGTCATCATCATCGACCTCACCTCCTAACGGACGTACAAACAGGAACCTTTCACAGATGGCGGTGAATTTGCCACACCTATGCCAACAGATGGTGTTGTCTGTGTCTCACCTAGTGCCTTGGAGTTGGAGTGTAGGTCCATAGATGGCGTCGATATCACCACTCCTCACTCCACCGAAGGTGTTGATATCATAACAGTTACGCTGATGATATTTGTTTACAGGCTGCTTCTGAGCCTAGAATGTCAATATGATGATTTTGACATGATTTTGCTACTAGAGCTCAAGACTGTGGGTTCCTTATCTCGGAAAACCTGGAACAGTCCCTTTGGGATCATATGTACTAGGAGGATAAACGTGTTTCATGGTAAAACGGACACCAGTAAGGTCCCGAGATCAAATATACTCGTTGTATAAAGGTGTTTGGTGTCAGAACTGACACAAGTAATAGTACGGGATTATATGTAAACGTGTGATAAATGTTCAGTGGCAGAACTCTCATGAGATAAAGCCTTTGGTCATGTGTGCCTGTAGGGTCAACGTTTGCCCTGGCAGAACTGTCATAAGGAATACCATGGGACAATATATACCTCCAGGATGAACGTGTTTTGTAGCACAACTTATCACTTTCTTGCTCGGCGCGTTAGCGCAGCAGATTTTCCCGTAATGCTCCCGACGTTTGGCGTGAGCGTACAGCGACACTGAAATGTTTATAGTCCTTTCAGTTTTCTCACCTTAATTCTTGTGAAACATAGCTCATTTAGGTATCAATGTGTTTGCAAATAGAATTCCCTCCAGGGATGTGTGCATATAAGGTCCAAAAGCACGGCGTGATTCCCCCAAAGCAAAGCCTAAAGACGGCCAACCGTTACTTGTGAATGAGCGCCAATTGGCACACCCGCAACCTAATGTGTATACTCGTTTCAGTTTGATAACATCATTTTCGTGTTACGTCTTCCATTTTGGTATCAAATCGTTCACAATATAAGGGCGCGCATTTTAAAACAAGTCCCATAATAATAGATCAATAAATGGTCGAATCCAATCTAAGGCGACCAAAAGGCGACCTAACAGACCCAGCTGGAGGACCTCTGGGACATGTTCAGGACCAGAGGCTACCCACAAGAAGTCCTGAAGAAGGGAGCAGACTCCCTGCCAAACCTGCCACGGGACCAACTCCTCCAGCCCACGAGAAGGGAACCAATGACACAGGTATCTTCCTGGCAGTATATTTCACAGGGCTAGCCTGCCCCCCTGGTCCTACAGAACCTCTGGACTTGGCTACAAGACACCTATGAAGACTACGCATCCTGGGGGAGCTTCCCACAAACACTCCCCCGTGATGGCCTGGAAACGAAATAAGTCGCTTAAAGACCGCCTAGTATCTGCGGCCCTTAGGTATACCGAGATAACGCCTGAGACAGCAGAGAGAAAACAATGCCCGGCCCGTTCGGGGACATGAGGTTGAGTGAGGCCCCAAGCACCGAAAATAGTTCAGGATTATATATTAATTTTGCATAACTGTGTTCCATTACAGAACTGAGACAAGAAATAGTATGAGATCAAATATACTATTAGGTTAAACGTGTTTCGTAGCAGAAGTGAGAGAAGTACGAGTAAGACATCACATGTTCCTGTAGGATACACGTTTATCGTGACAGAAATGACAGAAGTAATATGACGAGATCACATATACAGAAACCACTCAACTACAGACCAGCGTCCCAAACACACCTTGCAAGGTGCTCCATACAGTAACAAGGAAGACAATCACGGAACGCTCAAGACCAATACAGATTGTAAAGAAGCGCCGACATGGAATACCACCACGAAAGATCTGCTTGACAAACTAATTGAAATTATGTGATAGAAGGGAAGAAGCAAAACAATAAGGTGAAAGTCGGGATGATTATACACGATATGTGAGATTTTTCCTACTTACCTTTCCTCTCTTGAGAAGGTTGATCTCAAAAAGAAAGAACTGCTTGGCCAACACGTTGGCGTGCAACTTATACTTTAGGGTAGAGACCAAAGGAAGGTGGGAGCAACCGCCGGGATTCACTTAGGGTGAAATCCCTATCACTAGGTCGTGGACCTCCGCCATTACTATATAACGGGTAGGTCACTAGTTCTCACATCAAAATTGTATTTTGTGTGGCGCTAAGAATCAGGATTGAATTCCCAGAAGCAGGTCGTCATTAAAAGATCACATTACTAGAACAGTCGTACAATGCAGAACATGTGTGGAACAATAAAGTCCATAATAAAGGTAGTCAATAATAATAATAAATGACCATAATAAAGGTCACAATAAAGGTAGTGACATAAAGACCATTTTCTGTAACAATAACATGTTCATTTAACAAGGACGAAGTCTACTACAAGGACGATCTTACGTTACATTAATGTCCATCCAGTGGCACGTTAAAGACAGCTACTTAACAACCGAGTATAACAACGATTCCTGTTAATTGCCGCGAGGCTGAATACTGAACTAACATCAACACAGATGGGCCCACTGGCGATGCAATATTGAAATCAAAATTAATTAACAAGAACTAAGTTTACTACAACAACAAGCATTACGTTACATTAATGTCCATCCAGTGACACATTGTAAGACAGCTATTCAAGACTAACAACAGTCTCCATTCTGTTGTCTCTTCGGGCTGACTAAATGAACTATGGTTATCTTGTTGAGATTCTTGAGGTTATCTTGAGATGATTTCGGGGCTTTTCAGTGTCCCAGCGGCCCGGTCCTCGACCAGGCCTCCACCCCCAGGAAGCAGCCCGTGACAGCTGACTAACACCCAGGTACCTATTTTACTGCTAGGTAACAGGGGCATAGGGTGAAAGAAACTCTGCCCATTGTTTCTCGCCGGCGCCTGGGATCGAACCCAGGACCACAGGATCACAAGTACAGCGTGTTGTCCGCTCGGCCGACCGGCTCTGTCAATGGTGTGCCCATTGACGACACAAAATTGCAATAAAGAAACCCCTGCAGCATTCTGCAATACAGTTACTATGCAACCAACATCAAGGCAGGTTATAAGATAAGTCTCTATTCCTCCTGTCAGTTACGTTAACACTTTTTGCAGCATCCTGCAATTAAGTTGCAAATGGGTCTGGATGACAAACACGGATGATGCGACCCCCCCCCCCCCCTCAGGGTTGCATTCACTCGGCTTGTGGATTATGACTCGTCCACGCCCATTCACACCACGAGCGGGTGACTCGTTCACGGGTGTGGTGAATGGCGGGTCACGAAATGGATGACACGGTCGGCGGGGAACAGTGTCCACACTCAGTGGGCCGCAATTTACAATAATTACTACAGAAGGCTTCCCAAAACACTGAAAAGCCTTCATCAATCCCCCACCGTCACTCAAATCAGTCGTAAGGAGCAGATGACTACATATGTTGACTGATAACAGATCACAACGAGGCCTGTCTGCCGCCTCGGCTGAAAACGAGTTGAATCACCCTGAGTCCTTCCTCAATTCCTTAATATCTTCCCCACGCTCGCGCAATTTGGATCCAGACACAATCCACGATAGCGAGACATCATAGGGATAAGGAAATTGATGATTAACACGGCGATACGGTGGGGGTGGTGACCTGAGTCAGTCACCATTCCCCCCCTGGAGTCTCCTTTCTCAGACCACACCGACCCTTGACTGACTTTTGCCGGGCGTAGGCAGCATGGGGCACGCTTCTTCCCTCAATGTTTGACTTCCACCAATCTGATAGAAGCCGGCAGGCCTAGGCGTGCCACGACAAATGAGGGGTTCTTCCCCTCACTAGCTGATGCTCTGTGACGTAGGCGAGGCAGGCGTGGGATGACACCACGTCAACCAACCGGGTGGCAACAAGTGCCCCCTGTTCCCCTGATCCGTTGGCTGCTCTCCCTCAAGTCCCTCGCACTCCTCTGCAAACATTTTCAAATAAAACATGTAAAATTCTGTAACTCCTTTCACAGAGCAGTTACACACATTTTTTAAGTCTTGATGAACAGCCCTAAGCTTGGGCTTTCTTCAGACTCCACATATGGATATGTTGTGTGAGAACTACTGTCTAGAATGCTAGAGTGCAGCCATACACTCTAACATAATCAAGAAAAACTAGCTGGGAACTCCATCTCCTCACACGATTACATTACCAAGATATGTTTAACAAGAAGAATTTTATAATTTGTAAGTATATAAATGATAGGGATATTATTGATGTAGTAAGGCCGTTGAGGGATCATTGTTGTAAGCGGTTTAGGGAGTATTGATCATCCAGTAATGCCGGATATGGCTATTGTTGATCCTGTAATGCCGGATATGGCTATTGTTGATCCTGTAATGCAGAACAGGGTAATTGTTAAACTTGTAAGTCAGTACAGGGTCATTGTTGATGCTGTAAAGCCGTACAGGGTCATTGTTAATGCTGTAATGCCGTACAGGGTCATTGTTGATGCTGTAATGCCGTACTGGGTCATTGTTGATGCTGTAATGCCGTACAGGGTCATTGTTGATGCTGTAATGGCGTACAGGGTCATTGTTGATGCTGTAATGCCGTACAGGGTCATTGTTGATGCTGTAATGCCGTACAGGGTCAATGTTGATGCTGTAATGCCGTACAGGGTCATTGTTGATGCTGTAATGCCATACAGGGTCATTGTTGATGCTGTAGTGCCGTACAGGGTCATTGTTGATGCTGTAATGCCGTACAGGGTCATTGTTGATGCTGTAGTGCCGTACAGGGTCATTGTTGATGCTTTAATGCCGTACAGGGTCATTGTTGATGCTGTAATGCCGTACAGGGTCATTGTTGATGCTGTAATGCCGTACAGGGTCATTGTTGATGCTGTAATGCCGTACAGAGTCATTGTTGATGCTGTAATGCCGTACAGAGTCATTGTTGATGCTGTAATGCCGTACAGAGTCATTGTTGATGCTGTAATGCCGTACAGGGTCATTGTTGATGCTGTAATGCCGTACAGAGTCATTGTTGATGCTGTAATGCCGTACAGAGTCATTGTTGATGCTGTAGTGCCGTACAGAGTCATTGTTGATGCTGTAATGCCGTACAGAGTCATTGTTGATGCTGTAATGCCGTACAGAGTCATTGTTGATGCTGTAATGCCGTACAGGGTCATTGTTGATGCTGTAGTGCCGTACAGGGTCAATGTTGATGCTGTTATGCCGTACAGGGTCATTGTTGATGCTGTAGTGCCGTACAGGGTCAATGTTGATGCTGTTATGCCGTACAGGGTCATTGTTGATGCTGTAGTGCCGTACAGGGCCATTGTTGGTGCTGTTCGCCTCTACAGTAGCAATTGTTAGTGTTCTAGGCCTCTACAGTGGCCATTGTTGGTGCTCTACGCCTCTACAGTGGCCATTGTTGGTGCTCTACGCCTCTACAGTGGCCATTGTTGGTGCTCTACGCCTGTACCGTGGCCATTGTCGGTGCTGTACGCCTCTACAGTGGCCATAGTTGGCGTTCAATGCCTTTACTGTGGCCATTGTTTGTACTGTACGCCTCTACAGTGGCCATTGTTGGTGCTGTACGCCTCTGCAGTGGCCATTGTTTGTACTGTACGCCTCTACAGTGGCCATTGTTGGTGCTGTTCGCATCTACAGTGGCCATTGTTGGTGCTGTTCGCATCTACAGTGGCCATTGTTGGTGCTGTTCGCATCTACAGTGGCCATTGTTGGTGCTGTACGCCTCTACAGTGGCCATTGTTGGTGCTGTTCGCATATACAGTGGCCATTGTTTGTGCTCTAGGCCTCTACAGTGGCCACCGTTGATGCTATAAGGTAGTATAAGAAGCATTCCTGAAGCTGTAATGCCGTAGAGCAGCACCTGTTGATGTAATGCCGTAGAGCAGCACCTGTTGATGTAATGCCGTAGAGCAGCACCTGTTGATGTAATGCCGTATAGCAGCATCTGTTGATGTAATGCCGTATAGCAGCATCTGTTGATGTAATGCCGTATAGCAGCATCTGTTGATGTAAGGCCATACAGTGGCATTGTTCATGTTGCAAGGAGCATCGGTCATAGTTAATGCTGTAATGCGTAAGGCTGTTATTGATGACGTTGTAAGGCCATACAGTGGACATTGATGATGATGAAGACAAGACAGTGAACATTGTTGATGGTGAAGATAAGACAGTGAACATTGTTGATGGTATAAGGCAAGACAGTGGACATTGTTGATGGTATAAGGCAAGACAGTGGACATTGTTGATGGTGTAAGGCAAGACAGTGGACATTGTTGATGGTGTAAGGCAAGACAGTGGACATTGTTGATGGTGTAAGGCAAGACAGTGGACACTGTTGATGGTGTAAGGCAAGACAGTGGACATTGTTGATGGTGTAAGGCAAGACAGTGGACATTGTTGATGGTGTAAGACAAGACAGTGGACATTGTTGATGGTGTAAGGCAAGACAGTGGACATTGTTGATGGTGTAAGGCAAGACAGTGGACACTGTTGATGGTGTAAGGCAAGACAGTGGACATTGTTGATGGTATAAGGCAAGACAGTGGACATTGTTAATAGTGTAAGGCAAGACAGTGGACATTGTTGATGGTGTAAGGCAAGACAGTGGACATTGTTGATGGTGTAAGGCAAGACAGTGGACACTGTTGATGGTGTAAGGCAAGACAGTGGACATTGTTGATGGTGTAAGGCAAGACAGTGGACATTGTTGATGGTATAAGGCAAGACAGTGGACATTGTTGATAGTGTAAGGCAAGACAGTGGACATTGTTGATGGTGTAAGGCAAGACAGTGGACATTGTTGATAGTGTAAGGCAAGACAGTTGACAGTGGGACTATTAAGTCCAATCCTAATTAATGGAAAGTTGATAATGCAGGAATGTTGGCAACAAAAGATAGGCTGGGATGACCTTCTAACACCTACCTTATAGGAAAAATGGCAAGGGCTAGTGAAAGATTTAAGTATCCCAGAGTTTGTGAAGTTCCCTAGGAACACAGTAAATGAAAAAGAACAAATTAAGCTACATGTATTTTGTGATGCCTCAGGAAAGGCTTATGGCACAGTGGCTTACCTGGGCAAGCCAATTTGCTCACATCAAAGGCCAGAGTGGCATCGTTAAAGAAACGATAATTGCCACAACTGGAATTAACAGCCTTACTGCTAGGTGTAAGATTGGCTCATTATCTGATCAAGGCCTTAAGCAACATCCACTTTGAAGAAACAGTGGTATGGTAAGATAATG
This sequence comes from Procambarus clarkii, assembly GCF_040958095.1. Classification (NCBI taxonomy): domain Eukaryota; kingdom Metazoa; phylum Arthropoda; class Malacostraca; order Decapoda; family Cambaridae; genus Procambarus; species Procambarus clarkii. The sequence continues at coordinate 53,651,176 of NC_091160.1, read as the reverse complement.
AGGCAGTGCTACAGTGGGTTAAAAACAATAATAGTAAAAATCCTTACGTCAGTAACCGCTTTAAGGAAATATGAGAGTTGTTGGCAGGGTACAAACTGAGATATGTATCTACCAAAGACACTCCAGCAGACTATCTCTCCCGAGGCCTGACTTTATGGCAATTAACAAAGGCAGAGATGTGGTTCATTGGACCTCAGTGGCTAATCAACGACCAGTGGCCTGAACAAAAGCCACAAGTCATTGTGACCAATGTCGCTGTTCCCACTGAGAATCCAGAACTACCTCGGACTTTGGTAATTGTTCCTAATCGGTACTCTAAACTGAACCAACTAATAGGTGTCACCCAAGTAGTGTTTGATTTTCTAAAGAAAATAGGAATCAAGCATAAATTCCCTAGTGCCCTAAGGTACTGGGTCAAAAGAGCTCAGACAGACACATTCGGGACAGAATTTAATAATGTTTCTAAGAAGCTACAAAATGATCTGGGACTCTGGGTAGATACCAATAATTATAACATAATAAGATGCGGAGGCTGCTTACAGCATACGGACATGGATCTCGAAGCAAAAAATCCAATATTGCTTCCTCATCACCACATAGTAAGTAAACTAATTGTGTTACACATACACAAATACAACACTCTGCATGGTGGGGTATTAGATACTCTCACAGACTTAAGACAACAGTACTGGCTACCTCAAGGTAGGCAGACTGTAAAATCAATAATTAAATCCTGTGTTAATTGCTGGAGATACATGCCAGAGTGTGTCCATATTCAGGCTCTCCTCCACTTCCAAAGGAACGAGTTGTACATATTCGTCCCTTTGAAACTACAGGAGTAGTTTTCACAGGAGCACTAACACTAACAGGCACCAAGGACAAAAAACCAGTAAAGGCATATATCTGTCTTTTCACTTGTGCCACAACAGGGGCAGTCCATTTAGAAGTGACTCCCGATATGAGTGCCGAGGCATTCTTACAGGCTTTCTGCAGGTTTGCGTCATGTAGATCCTGTCCTAAATTAATGATCTCAGACAATGGGTCCAACTTAGTGGCTGGAGAAGCATGTCTGAGGAAAATAGGGACACACCCAAAGGTACGCACGGCCATAAATCAACGGCAGTACCACTGGAAATTCATTCTTCCCAGAGCACAATGGCACGGAGGCTTGTATGAACGCATGATTGGTATGGTGAAATGTTTTCTACGGAAAACCCTACACTGCCAAACGATTGCCCTACAGGAGCTCCAAACTGTAGCCATAGAGATAGAAGCACAAGTTAATAGCCAACCACTTACCTACCTCTCTGATGATGTTTTGCAGCGTCAACCATTAAGTCCAGCTCATCTGATGTATGGGAGACCTCTCAGCAAACTAGTGTCCCTTATGGACAAGGAACCAGAGGATCCTTCATATGTCCAAGAGAGTGATTTGGTTCAACGTTTCAAACATCTATCGGGGGTGATAAGTCGGTGGAATGACGTATAAACTCGAGAATACCTTACTGCTCTGAGGGAGTATCATTACGGGGCAAACAACCCTTATAACAGAATTAACTTGAACCCTGGTGACAAAGTTCTGGTGGCCAGCAATGGGCTACGCTCAGAGTGGCCTATAGGCCAAATAGTCTCTGTTCATCCAGACAGCCAGGGCAACTTGAGAATAGTGAAAGTAAAATGCCGAGGCAACACTACTCTCAAAACATTAGAGAAATTAGTTCCTTTAGAATTGGCAGGAAAAGAAGACGTTCAACGACTTCCAGCACTCGAAACGCCAGTACGGGACATCCGTCCCAAAAGGACTGCAGTACAACAATGCAACCTCAAATTAAAGCAGCACTATAATTCTGAAGGAGAGGAATAAAGTGATCACAGTCCTTACCGGGACTTCGACACGTGCTTCTCTCCCCCCCCCCCCCCCGGAATTGTGTCGGAAATCCTACACACTAAATAACATAAGTTACCCCATAAAGTAAAAGAGAATGGGTGATTCTGTGACATCATCAACGCCATGTATTTTATCAACTCTATATTTCTTTTAAACAACAGTCTAGTGTTTAAACTTAATAAAAAAGTGTTCACTAGGACTTAATATAATTTCCAACAACAGGAATATAGCTTAACTTTCTATTCCTTAAACATAAATAGAACCACCAAATATTTTGGGACGGCTCACCTGGGGGCGTCGTCATGTAGACCAGAATCATAACAAACAACATAAGAGTGCTCCAGAGAGAATCTGGCACGATTGACCTACTCTGTCCCAAGAGAACTACCACAGCAACACCTCTACCACACAACTGGGGCACTTGAGTATCCGACTACCTAGTATTCTGTTTTAATTGATGCATCATTTAATATAGATTGGTGGCCGGTTATTAGCATGAGAAAAGCCACAACCAAGGAAGTTTACTCAGCTTTACACACACACACACACATATTCCATGTCATACCTGTACTTATATGTTTAGGGAACCATTATTAATTCCTTACATCCCAAACAGGTAATTGTGAGGGAAGTTAGTGAAGCAGGAAGCTGGCTTCCAGCATTATTAGAAATAGTTACCTGCTGAACATAAAGCCTTGCAGGCCTCCAGATAGCCGGCATTACATGGCACTCTGAGGCACAGGGCCACACCCAAATCTGATGCTACAATTACACAGCCTTAGCAGGCCCCATCAACAATAGCAGCAAAGGCCCTTTTGTGTTTAATGCTGTAGATATAGTATTAGTAGTTATTAATCTAATTTGGTGTAGAATAATAGTAGATTAGACCACAATATGTGGTATGATTTATAATTTATATCAAAGACTAGGTAAACAATTTGTGGTTTATGAAGGATCCACTTCCAAGTGGTTTAAGCTACAAATTTTCCCCTGAATTGTGTGTGATAAATTCTAGCAGCTGAATCAGAATATATACATTCTTTCTTACTAACTTTTTATACCCCACTTACTTACTAACTAACTTATTACTAACTTCCTAACTAAAAATAACCAAATAAAAATAATATAATATTAAAGTCAATTAAAAATAAAAATAAAGTAAATATTTGAATATTCACTGAATAAAAAACAATTAAAACTGCTAGGATTTTCCCACAAGAATTCTTATGCTATTAATATTATCCATGTACGGGCCATAAGAACATAAGAACAAAGGTAACTACAGAAGGCCTATAGGATGCTGTTCCTATTCATACCCACCCAATCCCAATCATTATTTTTTTATCATTGTACCTCACTTCACTTCACCTTTCTCCTGCCTATATAGGTCCATATCTTTTTACTTCTAACTCATTCTTCTAAAGGATATATTATTAAATACGGAGGCCCCCCTCTAACCAGGAACCTCTCCTCTTCCGAGAGTCGTTTATACAGCTATCGTTTCATTTCCCCCGGCTCCTCAGGAGGTTACACAGGGGTAAGACCTACACAGGTGAAGGAAATAGTGAACCCTGTTCTGGGCCCAATTGCAGAGGCGCTCCTGGGAGAAATCACAATCTTTGTCAGCAACTGTCTCGTTGGGTTAATCCCTGATGAAATCAAACCATATTTCTTTGGTGCAATCCCTATGTGCCATGAAAAAAAGGGGGGTAAGGATCAGACCCATTGCCGTTGGTAAAACCCTTTGCCGCCTAGTTGCAAGGGCTTCTGTCAGAAGAATCCGAATGGAAGCAGCCACCATGCTGCAACTAAACCAGCTGGGGTTTGGAGTCCCCCAAGGTTATGAAGCAGCAGCCCATGCAGCACGAGCCTACATTAATTATCTTACTGAAGACCAGGCAGTAGTAAAATTTGACTTAAAAAACGTCTTCAACTCGGTCAAAAGGGAAGTAGTCCTCACCGCAGTCCCGGAACATTGCCCAAGTATTCTCCCATTTGTGTCGGCAGGTTACAGCATGGATTCAACCCTCCTGTTTGGCGAGCACGAAGTCACCTCAGCAGAGGGAATTCATCAAGAAGACCTCCTTGCACCCTTCCTCTTTTGCATAGCGGTTCGAGAAATCACAAGCAGTCTGTCTAGTGAGCTCAACTTCTACTTTCTGGATGATGAGACACTGGCAGGCACACAAAATTCCTTGCTGGAAGACCTGCAGCTGGTGAAGTCTTAAGAGGAGACCCTGGGTCTCGTTCTTAACCCCTCGAAGTCCGAAATTATTGTATCCAGTGAGGTAGTCATTAATGCAATGAAATCAGTTTTACCAGAAGCCTCAGCCATTAAACCCACCGACAGCACACTACTTGGAACACCTCTGGGCCACAATGTCATTGCTGCAGTCCTTGACGAAAAGTTTAACGCCCAAAGAGGATGGGAGAGAGATATAAGGGTCTTTGACTCTCATGATGCCCTTTACCTTCTCACAAAGTGCCTTTCATTGTCCAGACTAGTGTACTTTTTAAGATGTGCACCCACTTTTGGCATCCCACTTCTAAGTCAATATGAAGAGCTCCTCAGGTCAACATTTAGGAAGGCACTCGACCTAGAATTTAGATGACAGACAGTGGGACCTAACAACACTTCCAGTGAGATTTGGGGTATAGGCATACGAAAGGCAACTGAAGTAGCACTTCCAGCATTCTTATCCTCATGTGCAACATGAGGATAAGAACAGCAGGAACGCAGCAAAAGTTCATGGAAGCAACCAGACAATGGGACATCATTGCACACCCTCTATCCCGTCTACAAGCCTCAGAAGACCACAAGCCGGCCCATTGGGATAGCCCCATAATGGAAACGACTGTCACAACAATGATTGAAAACGCAAATGCTGAAAACATGTGTGTTTACATGTTAAATATAAATATAACTTCCAAACCTAACACAACTGGCCGTTCCTCGGTGGCTTGATTGTCTTAGTTGTCAGTCTGGCTCTGAGGCGGCCGGGTCAAACCCCGCCTCAGACAGTCCCAATGATGTCTGTGTGGGATGACCTTGTTGCTGACCTTGTTGCAACTTGTTGTTGCACTTAAGTGCCTGGGTGGAATTAAGTGCCTGGGTGCCTGCTGACATTAGCAGTTCGTGCATGATGTGCGTGTGTGCTGACCTTGGCTTAACTGCCTGGGTGGGATGTGACTGCTGACTTTGGCTTAACTGTCTGGGTGGGATGTGACTGCTGACCTTGGCTTAACTGTCTGGGTGAGATGTGACTGCTGACCTTGGCTTAACTGCCTGGGTGGGATGTGACTGCTGACCTTGGCTTAACTGTCTGGGTGGGATGTGACTGCTGACCTTGGCTTAACTGCCTGGGTGGGATGTGACTGCTGACCTTGGCTTAACTGTCTGGGTGGGATGTGACTGCTGACCTTGGCTTAACTGCCTGGGTGGGATGTGACTGCTGACATTAGTAGTTCGTGCATGATGTGCATGTGTGCTGACCTTGGCTTAACTGTCTGGGTGGGATGTGACTGCTGACCTTGGCTTAACTGTCTGGGTGGGATGTGACTGCTGACCTTGGCTTAACTGTTTGGGTGGGATGTGACTGCTGACCTTGGCTTCACTGCCTGGGTGGGATGTGACTGCTGACCTTGGCTTAACTGTCTGGGTGGGATGTGACTGCTGACCTTGGCTTAACTGTCTGGGTGGGATGTGACTGCTGACCTTGGCTTAACTGTCTGGGTGGGATGTGACTGCTGACCTTGGCTTAACTGCCTGGGTGGGATGTGACTGCTGACCTTGGCTTAACTGCCTGGGTGGGATGTGACTGCTGACCTTGGCTTAACTGTCTGGGTGGGATGTGACTGCTGACCTTGGCTTCACTGCTTGGGTGGGATGTGACTGCTGACCTTGGCTTCACTGCCTGGGTGGGATGTGACTGCTGACCTTGGCTTAACACTCACCCTGTTGACCCTGGCTCACCTGGCCAGGTAGTCGCATATGCTCTACGTCCTGAACTTCACTACTTAGTTCACTTTTGATTGTTTGCTTGAGTTGGATAGGGATCTTGTACTGGGTCCATTTATTTAACTGCTGATTAGCCTGCTCTGTAAGGATTTACATTGTTCAATGTTCAATGATTTACATTGATTAATGTTCGTATTAAGTTGATGCGAAATAGAATTAAGTTGAAAACTTACATCATCTTGCTTGATGCATCCTCTTCGTATATGCATATAGGTATATAGGTAAACTCCGCATACCTATAAATACCTATACTGGGTACTCTGGGTCATGTGGGTGTATACTGGCAGCAGGATTTCATTTATACATGTTTTATTGAATATTCTTGCACATTCTGTATTGATTATTTTCTTGTTTAGGGCTTCTATCCCCCTGACATCTGCAGATCAGCATCTGCATGATCCTCTCGCATCTTGGGTTGCATTATATATATATGTATGCAGGCATCCGTCAATCCCGTGGGGTTATGGAGTTGTGCCCTGGGTGTCTAGTTGTTGTAGTCTAGTTGGATGCTGCTGTGGCTGTGAAGGCCAACCCGAGAATGACAGTCCCGACTACAGCAAGCACAGATAAACGCCGAAGCGGATGCGTCTGACAGTGGTCGTGACCTCCTCTGAAGTCTATTATCCTCTGCCTGCTTCTTAAATTCATCCTCGAATTGCTGGAGTCCCTTTCTTCACTTTGCATCACCAGGCAGATCTGTCTGCAGCTACTGCCTCCCAAGTGTTGATGCCGATGTTCATCTGCTTGATGTCGCGTTTGCAGGCATCTTTGAAACGCAGCTGAGGTCTTCCGGTGGGTCTCCTTCCTGATGCCAGTTCTCCATACAAGAGGTCCTTCGGTATGCGGCCATCGACCATGCGTGTGAAATGTCCCAGCCATCGCATGCGTCTCTGTTTCAGAAGAGTGAACATTGAAGGGATTCCTGTTCTCTCGAGTACTGTGTAGTTGGTGACGTGGTCTTTCCACGTGATGTCAAGGATGCGTCTCAGGTTCCGCATGTGAAAGGTAGTGAGCCGTCTCTCCTGGCGAGAGCGCAGGGTCCAGGATTCCGAGCCGTAGAAAAGTGTACTCACCACACATGCCATGTAGACTTGTGCCTTGGTGGGCACTGTCAGTTTGGCATTTTACCAAACGCGCTTTGTGAGCCTGGCAAGTGTTGTTGCGGCCTTCCCGATACGCCTGTTGAGCTCAGTGTCCAGAGAAAGGGTGTCTGAAATTGTGGAGCCCAGGTACACAAACTCGTGAACTGCCTTCAGCACATAGTCTGCTATATTTATACAGGATAGCTCATTGACATCTTGTCCCATCACCTGTGTCTTCAGGCTGATTGTCAGGCCGAATGCGGAACAGGCTGCGGCAAAGCGGTTGAGTAGCTGCTGCAGGCCGTCTGCTGTGTGTGTGGTAATCGCTGCGTCGTCGGCGAAGAGGAACTCCCTGAGGATTCGCATCTGTACTTTCGTCTTTGCTCGGAGTCTGGATAGATTATAGAGCTTTCCATCAGATCTTTTACGGAGATAGATGTCTTCTGTGGTTGTTCCAAATGCATGCTTGACGAGGATCGCAAAGAAGATGCCGAACAGGGTTGGAGCAAGAACACACCCCTGTTTTACACCACTGTTAATGTTGAATGGTTCAGAAGTTGAACCGTCGTATACGACTGTCCTCTTCATGTCCTTGTGGAACGATTGTATCATGCTGAATAGGGTGAGTGGGCAGCCAATTTTGGCCAAGATATTGAAGAATCTGTCTCTACTCACGAGGTCGAAGGCCTTTGTAAGGTCAATGAAGGCAATGTACAAGGATTTTCTGTGCTCCCTTGCACTTTTCTTGAAGCTGTCTCAGGGAGAACACCATGTCAGTGGTCGACCTCTCTGCTCGGAAACCACACTGTGACCCGGGGTACACTCTTTCGGCAAGAATCTGAAGCCTGACCAAGACGACCCTGGCGAAGAGTTTGCCAACGACGCTGAGGAGGGATATGCCGCGATAGTTGTTTACATCGCTTCTGTCACCATTATTTTTGTAGAGAGTGATGATGTTTGTATCTCTCATGTCTTGTGGCACCGAGCCCTCCCTCCAGCACTGGCATAGAAGTTCACAAAGCTCAGATTTAAGTGTTCCACGAGCACACTTGAGAACTTCAGGTGGAATCCCGTCGTCTCCTGGGGCCTTCCCTGAGGAAAGTGAATCCACTGCTTTCTCAACTTCTTCCTCAGTTGGTTCAAGATCAAGTTCTTCCATGATGGGCAGGCATTCGATTGCATCCAAAGCCTCCACGCTGACTAAGTTCACTCTAGAGTAGAGTTCGGAGTAATGTTCCACCCAGCGATTCATCTGTTGATCACAGTCTTTAATGATCTCTCCAGTGACTGACTTTAGAGGAACCGTCCGATTTTGTGTAGGGCCTGTTGCCTGTTTGATCCCTTTGTACATGCCTCTTATGCTGCCGACAGTGGCCGCAGTCTGGATGCTGGAACAGAGTCGAAGCCAGTAATAGTTAGCACAACGCCTCGCAGTTTGTTGAACTCTACTGTAGGCAGTATGGAGGGCCTGTAGGTTCCTTTCTGAGGGCAGGTTCTTGTAGGATGAGAGAGCTCGTCTCTTTTCCTCTACGAGAGGTAACAGTTCCTCTGCACTGGCCTCGAACCAATCTGCTGAGTTGTTCTGCCTCTTACCGTAGGTGGACATGGCTGTGTCGAAAATAGTCCCCCTGAGATGTGACCACCTCTCACTTGCGCTATCACAGGGTGGTACAGAAAGGGCATTTACCAGCGCCGCAGTGAATTCCTCCAACTTGTGAAGGTCACGAGTCTTGTTTACGTTAATGCGTGGTCTTCTCTCCTTCTTTGCTCTGTGGATTTTCCGGGGCTGGAACTTTACTCTGCAAACGACGAAAGAGTGATCGGTGTCACAATCTGCGCTCTGGAAGCTGCGTCTCAGTTTGACATTTCTCAGATCGTTACGCCCCGTAAGCACCAGGTCGAGTTGGTGCCAATGCTTAGACCAGGGATGTCTCCAGGAAACCTTATGCTGGGTTATATATGTATATATATGCATATATATTATATATATATATATGCATTATATATATATATATATATATATATATATATATATATATATATATATATATATATATATATATATATATATATATATATATATATATATATATATTAGTATATTTTGGTAGCAGTCTTTCCTGTAGACATATATTATTAAATATGACCGAAAAAGTAAGATTAATAATTCTAACACGATTTTTCTCCATATTTCGTACATTTATTTTCACTGCTGGTGGTAATTCAAAAATCAATTCTCCAAAATTCATTTTTATTTCTAGTCTGAAGCGACACTTGAGCGCGTTTCGTAAAACTTATTACATTTTCAAAGACTTTAGTTTACACATACACAACTGAATAGAACTTACACATCTCCGATTTGTTTATATCTACATTTGAGTGAGGTGGATGGGGTGAGGTGGTATTAATAGGGTATTAAATTCATCAACACAAGACAGAACACGAAACAATGGGTATTGAATGGAAGTGATTGTAGAAAGCCTATTGGTCCATATTTCTTGATCCTTCTATATTGGAGCGGAGTCTTGAGGTGGGTAGAATATAGTTGTGCATTAATTGGCTGTTGATTGCTGGTGTTGACTTTTTAATGTGTAGTGCCTTGCAAACGTCAAGCCGTCTGCTATCGCTGTATCTATAGATGATTTCTGTGTTGTTTACTAGGATTTCTCTGGCGATGGTTTGGTTGTGGGAAGAGATTATATGTTCCTTAATGGAGCCCTGTTGCTTATGCATCGTTAAACGCCTAGTAAGAGATGTTGTTGTCTTGCCTATATACTGGGTTTTTTGGAGCTTACAGTCCCCAAGAGGGCATTTGAAGGCATAGACGACGTTGGTCTCTTTTAAAGCGTTTTGCTTTGTGTCTGGAGAGTTTCTCATGAGTAGGCTGGCCGTTTTTCTGGTTTTATAGTAAATCGTCAGTTGTATCCTCTGATTTTTGTCTGTAGGGATAACGTTTCTATTAACAATATCTTTCAGGACCCTTTCCTCCGTTTTATGAGCTGTGGAAAAGAAGTTCCTGTAAAATAGTCTAATAGGGGGTATAGGTGTTGTGTTAGTTGTCTCTTCAGAGGTTGCATGGCGTTTCACTTTCCTTCTTATGATGTCTTCGACGAAACCATTGGAGAAGCCGTTGTTGACTAGGCCCTGCCTTACCCTACAGAGTTCTTCGTCGACTTGCTTCCATTCTGAGCTGTGGCTGAGAGCACGGTCGACATATGCGTTAACAACACTCCTCTTGTACCTGTCTGGGCAGTCGTTGTTGGCATTTAGGCACATTCCTATGTTCGTTTCCTTAGTGTAGACTGCAGTGTGGAAACCTCCGCTCTTTTCCATGACTGTTACATCTAGAAAGGGCAGCTTCCCATCCTTTTCCATCTCGTAAGTGAAACGCAGCACGGAACTCTGCTCAAATGCCTCCTTCAGCTCCTGTCAGACATCTGCAGGAGCTGCCAATCAGCGACGGGCAGGCGATGGACAAGCAGTTTGCCGGTTAACGGTGGCGGAGGCGAGCAGGTGCGCCGGTGCTGGATACGTTTTGCTCTCTGGGCAAAACTTGTTGTTGTACTTGTTGGATATATCTTCTATATTATTTGTTAATGGGACGTACTTTGGAGGGAAGAGCAGGCTCAATCTCTCTTGAAAGAGATTATCGTCACAACTCTCCCCCGAAGCCTGCGGTTCTGGAAGAAGTACGTCGTTATGTGGTGGAGTAATAGGTGGAGTTGCTTCTACTTCATAAACTCTGGAGAGGGCATCGGCTATGATGTTATCAGAACCCTTGATATAGCGGATCTCCAGGTTGAAATCTTGTAAATATAAAGCCCATCGTAGAAGACGCTGGTTAGTGAATTGGGCTTGATGTAAGAAGCGGAGAGGGTTGTGGTCTGAGAAGATGGTGGTAGACCTGGCACCTTGTAGGTACGGAGCGAAGTGTTGGAGATTCAGGACGATGGATAGTAGCTCCTTTTCAATAGTGCTGTAGTTCCTCTGGTGTGGTTTCAATTTGTAGCTGTAGTAGCTGACACGTAGAACCTCCTCGCCTCGTTGCTGTATCAGGACACCAACGCCGGTACCACTGGCGTCGACATGAAGGACGAAAGGCTTGGTGATATCTGGCGAGGCGAGAATGGGATTAGAACAGAGGAGGATTTTGAGTTGTTCGAAAGCAACGGTTTGCTGCATGGTCCACTTATACCGTTGCTTGGGACTGGTTAATAGGATTAAAGGTGTGGCGACTGTACTGAAATTTCTCACAAACCTACGGTAGTAGGAGGCAAGACCAAGGAAGCGCAGGAGCTGCTTCCTGGTGGTAGGCTGTGGATAATGTTGGATGGCTTGAGTGTGTGAGTTTAAGGAGCTAGGCTGCCACTCCCAATAACATGACCCAGATAACGCACTTTACCTTTCGCGAAGGTGGACTTGCCCAGGTTGATGGTGAGGCCGGCTGTCAGGAGCTTGGAGAACAGTCGTCGCAGCTGGAGCAGATGTTCACTCCAGGTGTTGGATGCTACGACGATATCATCCAAATAGGCGTACGTGTTATCCAAGCCCTGGATGACACGGTTGACAGCTCTCTGAAAGGTGGCCGGGGCATTACATAGTCCGAAAGGAAGGCGTTCATATCTGAAAAGTCCAAAAGGAGTGATAAAGGCAGATATTTCTTTAGCTCGCTCCGTTAAACACACTTGATAATACCCCTTAAGCAAGTACACTTGGGACAAGTACTGGGCATTACCAATGGCGTCAAGAATGTCATCTATCCTTGGCAAGGGGTATGCATCCTTGACAGTCACGTTATTTAACTTACGATAGTCAGTACATAGCCTCACCTTACCTTGGGATTTTGGCACCAAGATACAGGGTGAGGCCCAGGGGGACTCACAAGGTGTAGCCAGTCCATGATCCAAGAGGTACTGCACCTCAGCACGCATGACTTCCTTCTTGCTAGGGCTGATTCGGTAGAAGGGTTGACGAATCGGCCGGGTGTCAGGGAGCAGTTGGATGTCGTGCTGGGTAACATTACACTCTTGGGGGTCATCTCGGAACAACTCTTGATGTTCTCTGAAGATCTTGACAAGAGGTGCACTATGAGTGTCCTGAAAATAGTTGGGAAGATCATTAAGGATTTCTGAATTAGAAAGCGCTGACTCCTTGTCAGTGCTTTCGGGAGGAGAAGCAGGGAAGGTCTCACTGTGGATGTATGGTTCTGTAAAAGCAGAGTAGTTTAACATGACAGTGGGAGGAGTACCATTATATAGCTTCAGGAGGTTGACGTGGCACAGCTGGGTCTTCCGCCGCCTATCTGGAGTCTCTAGAACGTAGTTATGGTTGTTTCTGCACTCCTTGATGCGGTAGGGTCCTGAAAACCTGTTTTGTAAAGGAGAACCTGGGATAGGGAAGTAAGCGAGCACGAAGTCTCCCGGCTTAAATTTTCTTACTTTGCTGGTCTGGTCGTAATGAGTCTTCATCCTCTCCTGTGCTTTCAATAGATTATCATGGGCAAAACTGTGGACTCTCTCTAGAATGTGTTGAAGGTTTTGAAGAAACTGGGGCACATTCTGATGCTCACTGAAGGTGGCATCACGTAGAGAGTCTTTGAAAGCCTTGAGGGGAGTCCGGCACTTACGGCCGTAGAGCATCTCATAAGGAGATACTCCTAGGGACTCATTGGGAAGACTTCTAAAGATATGCATTATCAGATCTATTTGCTTATCCCAATCCTTAGAGGTTTCACTACAAAACTTTTTCAGGAGTGCTTTGATAGTCTGATGACTACGCTCAAGAGAACCCTGTGAAGCAGGATGATAGGGGCTGGACAATACCTGTTTGATGTTGAACTCCTCCAGTGTCCTTTTGAAGAGATCACTGGTGAAGTTGGTACCACAGTCGCTCTGAACCTCCCTGGGAAATCCATACTGGTGAACATCTTCAATAAGTGCTTCACAACCGTAGCAGCCGTAATGTTCTTCACTGGAACTGCTATGGGAAATCTGGTGGTAGGACACAGGATGGTTAAGATATAGGCGTTACCCGAACTGGTCCTAGGTAAAGGACCAACACAGTCTATAATAAGTCTGTGGAAAGGTTCCGCAGGCACCTGTATGGGAATCAGTGGCGCTCTGGGAATAGAGATGTTCGGTTTACCTGCCATCTGACATGCATGACACTGTTTTACGTACTATTTGACGCTATTTACCATACCTGGCCAGTAGTAGTCTTGACGAATTCCATGGTAAGTCTTGTTGAATCCGTAGTGGGAGAGTGCTCCGTGGGCCAGGTGTAGAATAGTGGGCCGCAGGCTGGCAGGAATCACAAGTTGTTCGATGTTGGCCCAATCGTCCTCCTCCTTCAGTTTACTGGGTCTATATCTGCGGTAGAGCAAGTCGTTCTCTAGGAAGAACCCAGGAATACTGTCGGGTTGAGTCTCAGCCTGGAAAAATAATGGTGTTAAGGTAAGATCTTCCCTCTGTAACTTACGGAACTCCAACTTGGTCAGATTCGGGGGTAGTTTCTGAGGGTCTTGAGGGACAGCGGTAGCAGT